>NC_036640.1:12074714-12111097 GCF_002806865.2 Cucurbita pepo subsp. pepo
CATAAGGTCTGTAGGAACCTAAGCCAACCACTAGCCAATATTGTTTTATTTCCTGATTTTAAAACGCCAGTGAGAGATTCCCAATTTTTTATAAGGAATGTTTCGTTCTCTTTTCATAGAGTCAAAGGTTTGAATACCCAGATACTCGAATCTTGATTCAGTTAGTTAAAGTGGTTAATCAACCAACAAATTGAAAATCTTGTATTAAGAAATTTACAAGCTAGACCCTAAACCCTAAAATTATTGAAACATGTCCATTTGAGCGTGATTTAACTAAGTAATTAAGATATACATCATCAACAAAGAGACAAGAGGTTTGAATTTTTCACCCAAACAGTAAATAAAAATTTAACCATTTATGGAGGATTATTTTTGTTACCAAATTCAAGAGGCCTAACATTTAGGTAAATTTGGCATTTTCCTAATTTAGCTTTGGCAGAATGTTTTTTATTTTTTATTTTTTTTATTTTTTATTTTATATATATATATATATATATATATATTGTATAGTTGTATGTGGGAGGGAGACCCAGTTTTCAAAACTGAATTAATTACACAATGCCAAATAAATAATAAATAAAACAACTTAGATTAGGTGTTCAATAATGGAAAAAAAAAAGGAATCTATTAATTAATATAAATTGGAGAGAAATTAAAATTTCCAATATTAAGAAAGAATTAAGATAATTTTCTAATTATATTTTAATACATTAAACCACCACTAAATTTGAAATTTAAGTTGATAAATTAGAATAAAACTAACCTTTAATTAACAAATAATTATCAACTTAGATCTTCCTTGGGAGGAAAACATATTATTTTATATTAAAAAAATTTGTTATATTTATTTTTAAATACTTATTAGGTATGAGAAAAGGTCAAAATATCATTTTTATTCTTACCTTTAAAACTTATTTCATTTTAGTCCTTACATTTTTAAATATCTATTTTATCAAATCTAATAAAATAATAATAATAATAATAAATCTATTGTATGTGGAGGATATTAGATAAACCGTCACCGTTTTGGATATTGGGGCCGGTGGAAAAAGGGGTCTTTTTGTTCACGGGCAATAATTTAGGGCCACAAAAGAAAAAAAGTATTAATAGAAGGGTTAAAAGGCAAAAAAACGAAAGTGATCTCTCTCTCCACACGTCTCCTTCATGAATCACATGTTTAAGCATTGGGCATTTTTTTATAATAAATTTATTGAAAATAGAAAATTAAATTAATAATTATTAAAATAAACTTTTATATCATATTTTAAAATTAATTAGTTTATAAGCGGATGGTTGAATTAACAAGATTTTAGCTTTAGTGTCAATTTTATATAATATATTTATTTTGTAATTAAATGAAAACATATGAGAATACATGTTTTATTATTATTTTTTATATATATTTAATGAATTTTTAAANTCAACTTATAAACCAGACAAGATACTACTTTGTTAAAATAAGGAGCTTTATTTTTTAATTTAAAAAAAAAAAAAAAAAGCAGAGGAAGTACACGTAACACGCAAGTGGCCAACGTGTCAATAAGAAAGTGGTTTTGAAAACCAAGCTGGAAAGCCGATTTCTTGGAAACTTCTAGTAAGGGAAAATCTCACCGTCCATGTTCACGTGCATCGAGTGATCGCTGCCGTCGCCTACTCCACTGGCCCGCGTTGCCGCCACGTGTCTTGAGAGACACGTGTTGCAATATTGACGGGTTAATACTAGATATCTCTTTATCCGACTCGAACGCTATATATATATATATATATATATATATGTGGAACCGATTGAGCCTTGTAGTAAGAAATTTCGAACTGCGGTGCACAAATCTAAAAGAACAAGAACGGATTACGAGTTTCTTCCTTGTTCGTAGAGATTAGAATTTAGATTTTGGTTTCCATTTGAATTTGATTAACTTTCTCGTTTGATTTCATTGGATATGGCGTTCAGCATCACTCATCAGATTGGAGCGCTCGCTGGAACGCCGGTGACTTCAGAAATGAGTAACGGCGCGTCCGGTGAAGCGACAGCGGCTGTGAATGCGGCGGTGTTGAGGAAGTCACCGGCGTCTGCTCTAAGATGCAGAGTGCAGAGGACGGATGGAGTAGACGCGCTATCGCCGCCATTGAGTCCGTGTAGATCGCCGGTGCTGGGAGGGATACGGCCAGATTTGTCGGTGGCGTGCCAAGCATTTGCGACGGAGGTGGCGGCTCCGACGGAGGTGAAGGAGTACAAAGAAGGAGGTGAGAGAGGGAAGGGGAAAGGAGTTCCGGTGTACGTGATGATGCCGTTGGATAGCGTGACGATGGGGAATACGGTGAATCGGAGGAAGGCGATGAACGCGAGTTTACAGGCTCTGAAAAGCGCCGGAGTGGAGGGGATAATGATGGATGTGTGGTGGGGATTGGTGGAGAGAGAGTCGCCTGGTTCGTACAACTGGGGCGGCTATACAGAGCTCTTAGAAATGGCCAAAAAACACGGCCTCAAAGTCCAAGCCGTTATGTCCTTTCATCAATGCGGCGGCAACGTTGGGGACTCCGTCACGTAAGCGCCTTTACCTTTTTCCATCTTCGTTTACTTTTCAAGATTCCAATAATAACTGTTTAGTTAGGCATTTGCTAAGTGTTTGCTGGGGAAGGAACTCTTCGCCAAACTGGTAACGTTAATCAATCGCCATTGAACCTGAAGATTGAACTTCCATGGATCCTGTTATTGTTCATGTTTAGCTTTAATCTACTCAGTTCCTTTAATGTATACTTTCCTTTAGTTCACGAACACTAAAATTATCTGAGCCAGAAATTGAATCTAGGAATTAGGTCACTTGATAGAGGAAAGTATGAAGTTTAGGGATTAGAACATCTATTTAGCCCGTTGGATTTGGTATGATCGAACTAGGAAGCCACTGCTCCTTGGCTGGGAGCTTGATCACACTTTGTCTTCTGCAGTGCTAATTTTTGGGGGAGATTTGGAAATGATATGGTGTTCTTTCTTATTTGTATGCAGTATTCCTTTACCTAAATGGGTGGTGGAAGAGATTGATAAAGATCCAGACCTTGCGTACACTGATCAATGGGGGAGAAGGAATTATGAATACATATCATTGGGATGCGACAGCCTCCCTGTTCTTAAAGGCCGAACTCCCGTCCAATGCTATGCAGATTTCATGCGTGCTTTCGAGGAGAATTTCAAGCACCTTCTTGGTGACACCATTGTGGTAAAATCCTCGTTCATTTCCATCTGCTTTATCTGGAACTTGTTTATATGAAATGGCTTTCTTGATTGATGTGAACAGTAGCTGAATTGTCTGGATTTTGTTGTTTTGGTTTAGGAAATCCAAGTGGGAATGGGCCCTGCTGGTGAGCTCCGTTATCCATCCTACCCTGAGCAAAATGGAACATGGAAATTTCCAGGAATTGGAGCCTTCCAATGCTTTGATAAGGTAGCTTTAACTTCCTGCCTCTTCATCTTCTGCAGAAGATAGTTATTCTTTCGCTTGTTATTAGGAATTAAACATGTTAAATATGGTTTGTTTTCCAAGCAATACTGATGTTATTAGTTCTTGAGTTTGGAATCTATAGTTATTGGGTTTCGTGGAAATTTCTAAATCTCACCGGTCCGGAAGATCAGTTTGTTAGGAACTACAAATCTCCACAATGATATGATATTGTCCACTTTGAGCATAAAGTTTCATGGCTTTGTTTTTAGTTTTCCCAAAAGGGAAGCATTCCCTAAATTAGTCAACGTGGGACTCCCTCCCAACCATCCTCCCCTCGAACAAAGTACAACATAGAGCCTCCTCTAAGGCCTATGGAGCCCTCGAACAGTCTCCTCTTAATCGAGGCTCGACTCCTTCTCTGAAGCCCTCGAACAAAGTACACCATTTGTTCGACACAAGTCACTTTTGACTAAGTTAAGGCCATGACTCTGACATGACTTTGATACCATGTTAGGAATCACGACTCTCTATATCTATATGATAATGTCCACTTTAAACATAAGCTCTCATGATTTTGATTTGGGTTTCTCCTAAAAGCCTCATAATACCAATTAAAGGCCTCATAGTACCAATGAGAATGTATTCCTTGCTTATAACTCAATATGGAACTCCCTCTTCAATGTCAGTTTTAGTGTAACATTTGTGTTTGTATGTGCAGTACATGCTGAGTAGTCTAAAAGCTGCTGCTGAAGCTTATGGTAAACCTGAATGGGGAGATACAGGCCCAACTGATGCCGGAAGCTACAACAACTGGCCAGAAGACACCCCATTTTTCCGTAAAGACGGCGGTGGCTGGAACTCGACTTACGGCGAGTTCTTCCTCTCCTGGTACTCCCAAATGCTGTTAGCTCATGGCGAGAGAATCCTCATGGCGGCCACCTCAACCTTTGAGAACACTGGCGTCAAGATATCAGTGAAGATTGCCGGAATCCATTGGCATTACGGGCACCGTTCACACGCCCCTGAGCTCACAGCAGGCTACTACAATACCCGATTCCATGATGGATATCTCCCAATTGCTCAAATGCTTGCCCGCCATGGCGCCATCTTCAACTTCACCTGCATTGAGATGCGCGACCACGAGCAGCCACAGGACGCCCTCTGTGCCCCTGAGAAGCTGGTCCGGCAGGTAGCTCTAGCCACCCACAAAGCCCAAGTCCCTCTTGCAGGGGAAAATGCTCTGCCACGCTATGATGAGTCCGCCCATGGACAGATCTTGCAAGCTTCCTCTTTCATCGGCGAGGGGGATTCAGAGGAGACTGAGATGTGTGCGTTCACATATCTGAGAATGAATCCACACCTGTTTGAGGCAGAGAATTGGAGAAGATTTGTGGCGTTTGTGAAGAAGATGAAGGAAGGGAAGAACCCAGACAAGTGTTGGGAGCAGCTGGAGAGGGAAGCTGAGCATTTTGTTCATGTTACTCAACCTCTGGTTCAAGAGGCTGCTGTTGCCCTCATGCACTAGAACAAAAAGGAAGGTTCACTATTGTAGTGTTGCTGTAAACTCCATAGTTGATGAACAGGTTCAACAATGGCGGCTTGGTCTGGTCTGGTCTGATCTCAGCTCTGCGTTTTCTGTAGCTCTCTGGTTTTTAGTATGATGTAGCTATGGAAAAAAGAGGAACTCCTTGTAATTTCTGTCCTCTATTAAAACCATATCTGTAATCTTAACTTGTAGCCAATTTCTACTTTATTGACATCTTCCCCTTTTAATATTTTATAGATAAATTAAACTAAATATTTTCTTTTTATCTTTTAATGTTACAGTTAATTTAAATATAGCTCACACTAATGTCATTAAGTCGACAAGTCGGTCTCCATTACCCATTAAACAACGATGATAAAAATGGGAGCACATGAGGTGCAATGGGCGAGGCCCAAATCTACAACGCTTTATCACGAGACTCTAGTTTTCTCTTTAGTTGCAACTTACAGTTTCCTTTCATATATGTCTTGTGATGGTCTTTACATTTACCCTCCCTTCAAGTTTTCAAAAGAAAAAATGCAACTTTTTCGAGTTAAATTATGAATTTAGTTTTTTTTTTATAAAAAATTTAATGTTCTAATACTACATTAATGCATTATGGGAACGAACATTTGACGAGGTAAAATCATACTATATAGATATTCACGAGACACCGTTTTATCTGAGTTTTAGCTTAACGAAAGCATGTGTCATATTCATAAATTTAATGAATTGTGTGTTCAAAGGAGTTTGGTGTTCCGAAATGAAGTCTTAGTGAATCGAGCTAAGGTGGAAGCAATGACCAAGTGACTTCACTCTACTACTACCACTAAACTACGTTGTTCTTGGGTTTGATCGGATATCATTGATAGTTTAGAAGAATAAATATTTTACGAAAATAATAACTCTAATTCAAACCCTAATTGGTGATGATTTGAAGAATGTGCAGGAAGAAGAAGAAATAACCCTTTGTTGGAGAAGAAGATATCCATTGATATCTATCTTGTTTTGGCACACCCTCTTAGGAGCTTTGGATTAAGAACAAATAAAAGGGGTTGTAATTGTGAGAGCATAGATCCAATACAAAGAATGAGAAGAAGCTAAGGATGATACGTGTAAATCTTGATATCTACAATACAATTTGGCAAAGGAATAATGGTTTCTCTCTTACATTTCTCAAATCTCAAGAACCCTAAATCCTACCTAACTTCACATTCCATTTCATCCCACACCAATACCAATACTTTCATTCATTAATACTCATTTCTTTTCTCGAATCAATGTTTCGGTCTCGTATACCTATGAAACATAGCTGGAGGGTAGTGACAATGAATAGTAACAATAAAAGAGTAATTCATGTCATTTCCGATCTATCGGTAAGAATTTTCTACTAACTACAACTACGAGAGAGAAAAAATACAAATAGTGAAAATTTTGGGTTTTAAGCTGTAAAAAATTTAGTAGTGGTCGAATTATTAGGGAACATGTATAACACCTCCTAGCTTCGTACACCCTATTTAATGTGATAACAAGACATGTTACTTGACCGAACTTAAACTTCAGATACGAAACATCAAATTTTTTTGAAATAAAACGAGTTAAAACTTGATATCAATAATGGTGTTCGATATTTTATCGGTTAGGGTTCTGAAAACCCTAATAATGAGTTGCATTTCATACCCATTTAATCCGACTAGAATCTACCTAAAAGTATATGTAAATTTTGGGAGGATGAAATGATAATGATTCTTTACTTGTTCTTCAAATCCCTAAAGCAAGCAAGCTAAGGGTTATGAAAACTAAAGAAATTAAGAGGGTTAGAGCTGGACCCAAATCACTAACTAAAATATGTTTGCATGGAAAAGATACATAAATTGGTGAGAATAATGTGTACTCAATTCCCAAGTTTCCAATAATATTTTGCACGTGCATTTCCTCTTTTTTTTCAACTTTACTAATATAATATATTGCATATTTATTCTCATGTCTTGTTCTTCCATTTCTTGAAGTTTATAAGAAAGAAAAAAGAAACGAACACCCCCGAAACCTTCAAAATTACTATATTACCCTTGTCCTTTTCAAAAAAGTTTATTAGGTATGTTGAATGAAATTAAGACATAAAACAGTGCGACAATAACCTGTTTCAGGTCACCACCAAATCGTACCCAAGTCCTAATTTCAACGTTCTATCCAATACCCAAGTCCTATTTTCCACCTTCTAACAAATTTTTAATTGAATTTGAAACGCTTACAATAAATCAAGGGTAATATAATGGTAAAATTTAGGGTTTTTTTTTTTTTTTTTGGTATAATTTAGCCCACTAATTTAATTTTGTTCTTACACTAATTAACCTTATTCAATCCAAGAATTGTAGAGATATTGTTGTGAATCAAAACTCAAGCAATTCCAATCCAACAGAGAACAAAATTTTTGCATGATGGCTTCAAATTCCAATAGAATTTCAATGAGCAACCCAAGGTGGAAAAAAATTGAATCTTTAAAATTATAAAAAAAAAAAAAAGAAAAAGCCTCGATTTTGAGTAATCTTGAAATAATGATATGAAAAATTTACGCATTAATTCATAATCTCAAGTTGGTTCCTTGAGAGACTGTCCACAATATTTGGTCACTAAGTATCCACCAAACCACACTTTATCCTTATCTTTTTCTTCTCAATTTTTTAACCAAAATCTCATTTGATAATCACTAAACATATGGGTTTGATTGAATCAGACAAAATAAATGGTTTGGAGCTCAGAAGAAAGAGACCACAAAGTTTATAATTTTTTTTCCCCCAAGTTTACATCACATGCTATTCTCTCTCATTTGGCCATAAACTCATCTATTTAAGCCCTTCCAACGCCACCTTCCCCTTCAACTCTCTCCAACTTCAAAGAAGTGCATTACAGTCTCTTCAATTTGTTCTGTTTTCTCTTCTCCTTTCCCTCCTAAGTCTGTCTTAATAACAGAGAAATATAGCTATGATGCATAGTACCTGTGTCAGTGTTCCTCCATTGCCTCAGACCATTGATGGTAATGACTTCTTTGATCACCGGTGCATATGGGTCAATGGACCGGTGATCGTTGGAGCGGGGCCTTCAGGATTGTCTGTAGCAGCTGCTCTAAAACAACAAGGTGTCCCCTTTGTTGTTGTCGACCGTGCCGACTGCATTGCCTCTCTTTGGCAGCACCGGACGTATGATCGTCTTAAACTTCACCTTCCAAAGAAATTCTGTCAGCTTCCTAACTTCCCTTTCCCTGAGGACTTTCCTGCATACCCTTCCAAGTTTCAGTTCATTTCGTACTTGGAATCCTATGCCAACCATTTTGATATAACCCCACGTTTCAATGAGACTGTGCAGTCAGCCAAGTATGATGAAACTTTTGGCCTCTGGCGGGTCAATACCCTTTCATTGAGTCCAAAGCCAACCCAGGTTGAGTACATTTGTCGGTGGCTTGTCGTCGCCACCGGCGAGAATGCCGAGAAGGTCATGCCGGAGTTTGAAGGGATGGAGGAGTTTGGTGGCCATGTTATGCATGCTTGTGAGTACAAATCTGGTGAGGCTTACCGTGGGAAACGGGTGCTTGTCGTTGGGTGTGGAAACTCTGGCATGGAAATCTCACTTGATCTTTGTAACCATGATGCCAAGCCATCTATGGTGGTTCGAAGCTCGGTGAGTCAACTTAAGTTACATCAAATAACTCAAATTAACTCACTTCAAATGTAGACTAAGTGAAGTCAATCAACTCTAAAAGCATTGAGACTTCTAAAAGTTTAAGCTTTTGGTTTCAGTTCTATCTAAAGATGAAGCTTTCTGTGTTAAATTTACAGAATCATCCGCAACATTGAGCAATAACTTAGCAGTTATGCAATTTTTGTTGATCTGCAGGTTCATGTATTGCCAAGAGAAGTACTTGGAAAATCAACTTTTGAAGTAGCAAGTTCACTGATGAAATGGCTGCCACTTCATATAGTGGACAAGATGCTGTTGGCCATTGCCAGACTTGTTCTTGGGAACATTGAGAAGTATGGACTTAAAAGGCCATCAATGGGGCCTTTCCAGCTGAAGAATGCCACTGGCAAGACGCCAGTGTTGGATATTGGAGCACTGCAGAAGATAAAGGCCGGCGAGATCAAGGTGGTGGCCGGAATCAAAAAATTCCAGCAAGGTGCGGTGGAGCTGGTCAATGGAGAAGTTGTGGAGATTGATTCTGTAATTCTAGCCACTGGCTATCGCAGCAATGTTCCATCTTGGCTCAAGGTAAGCAAGTTTTTTAACAACTTTTTGTAAGTTCTAAAATTTGGAATTCTTTTTCCCTATTATGAGTTGGGCTCTTGTTTTAAAGTCCCTTCAGTCCTTTCAAAATTGTATCCAACTTCGAGGGCTCCTCTGTCCTAAATGCTTTCTAAAACTATCAGTGTTTGATCGTACAGGAAAATGAGTTCTTTTCCAGTGATGGGATTCCAAAAAGTCCATTACCAAATGGGTGGAAAGGCAAGGCTGGACTTTATGCTGTTGGGTTCACAAGAAGAGGCTTATCAGGAGCTTCATTGGACGCCATTAATGTAGCTCAGGACATAGCCAAGAGCTGGAAAGAAGAAACAAAACAGACGAGCAAATCAGTGGCAGCTCGCCATAGAAGATGCATCTCACATTTCTAACATAAAAGGGCTGCCTTTAGCTTGTGAAGAACAGTAGTCAACAAAACACAAACAAACAAGAATCCAAAAGAAACACATTAGAGTCCTCTCCCCCTCTAGGAAAATTCTAATACCCAACACAGCAAATAAAGGAAGATTATGCTCATTGTTTTCCTCTTTTTTCCTATTGACTCTCTTTCTGGATCTACCTTGTAATTCTAATTGAAATCGTTCTTTCCTATCTGTTGTAAATCCAACATTAGGTGGACTACCTAGAAAGTGGTAAGAAATTTCAATTAACGGGCTCCACAGTGGATCCACAATGAGTCCAGGAACAAAAATGTGGCTCCTCAGGTCCATGATTCCCCAACATAACAAAAATCTCCACCAGGGGATCCCAGTCTTGGTCTCACAATGAAGAAAAAAAAGGTTTCAGGGTTTTCTGTCTCCATGTTGCTTTGCACATGGTCTGAACAGAGAAGTCTAAACCTTATCTTAGTTACGTGAGAAAACAAATCTCTTTTACCATTACAACTTTTCAACTGTAATAAAGTTCTCAACATTCAGACCAATCAGTACCTGCTAATTGCTTATGCTCTTTCTTCTTTACACTGCTTGAAATCACGAATCCATATGCATTCTTTCCTCATTATACACCTAACTGAAATGTATAGCAAGCCAAACATCAAGAATTCAGAGCCAATGTGCGGCTCTAATCTTGTAAGACAGCAGCATAATAAAATGAGCTATAACAAAACAGACTGCACATAAGGTTGACATTGTAAACTGGATGTTTTGTGTTCCTCGAGCCTTAATTAGTAAGAACAGAGTTTAAGACTAAGGATGTAACAGTCCAAGCCCAAGCCCAAGCCCAAGCCCAAGCCCAAGCCCACCGCTAGTAGATATTGTCTATTTTGGCCCTTTACATATCGTCATCAGTCTCACGGTTTTAAAACGCATCTACTAGGGAGAGGTTTCCACACCCTTATAAGGAATGTTTCGTTCCCTTCTCCAACCAATGTGGGAACGAAACATTCCTCAATAGAAACCTCTCTCTAGAAGACGCGTTTTAAAAACTTTGAGGGAAAGTCCAAAGAGGACAATATTTGTTAGCGGTGGGCTTGAGCTGTTACAAAGAACAAGGACAAGACAATTCACCAGTGAGGAGGGTAATGGAGAAGACAACCCATATGACTCCCCATGCTGTTGGTGCAACCGAACATTGTGCTATAACTCCGTGGCCCATTTAAATGTTCTTCTTCAGCATCACAAACTCAAAGCTTTGCAGAATGAATTTGTAATTCGACCTGATCATGGTCCTTCATGACATGTTACCTGCATCAGTTTGGAACATAGGTCAGTCAAGTAGACATTAATGTTCTAGTTTATAGCAACACATGAAGCCTACAGCATGAAAATCCAAACCTGCAGTCTTTATCAAAATCCCACTAGAGTGTCCAATGTTCTCACAAAACCATGCAACCTCTGACAGAGACATCAAAGGGAAGAAAACACATGGGGTAGTAAATACCCATAACAGTTTCCTAGTTCTTCATCAAAAGCCCATCTATTCATGTTATAAATGATAAATAAACACAGTTGAGATTATGATGGTAAGTGAAAAATTTACAACTACCAGTACAAAATTCAGGAGTCCGAGGAAATACTCGCTCGGTTTAGAAACCATGGTATTTTCTTCATATAGGTTCCATTAATTTTATTAAGTTTCTCATTTATTGTGAATTGAACCCTTTTAAATGAAATGGATAGAGTGCTAATAATGAATTATTGGAGAATATTTTCCTCCCATGTTTTCTCCCTTAAACCCTTTTAAATTTTCATCCCATCTCCTAACCTTTTAATTTAATTTCTCATTTAGTAAATTGGCAATCATCTTCCAAAAAAGTTGCATTACGCTATCAAAATGAAATTCTTTAAGAAGAAAGTCCTTCATCTTCCAAAACATTGCATTGAAATTGGTGCAAATGCTCATTACTACATTTAGTTGCCTAATCCTGAAAAAACTACTTCTAACTAAATGAGTTGAGACAAACTTTTAGTCTCTTACAGTCGAAAGAGATTCAACAAACAGCCCATAGAAAGAGGTGGATAATCAGGGATTGAAATGAGAGAAAAGTAGTGGACCCAAGATTTCACAGCAAGAATCTTGAAGTTCCATGACAGTTTTCCATGATCCGTTTGTGACTTCTGATTTTGTGCAACCAAAAGCAAGAAAACCAGTAATATAAGTGCAAGTGCCATCTGTCTCTGAACAGTGTGATTACTTTGAGTTGGAAAGGATGCGATCAATTTCACCCTTCTGGTTGTACAAATCCACTAACTTTTTAGCATATGTAGGTTCATGCTTATCAGCTCTGCAGTCCATAAATCATCATCAAAACGAGGACAAGGAAACAAAATTAAACGAGTTCTTCACACACGGCTTAATCCATTTTTTTACCTTTGTTTTCCCCATTTTCGGGTGACATATAAATGGTTCCGGATGGTATGGTAATCCAGTGAATAACGAGCAAATTCCAGACCTTTAGGGCCAATCTAAAGAAAAAAAAACAAGATAATGAAGTTTCTGCATATACTTTATTGTAAGTGTATCATAGATCGATGAATACTTACATTTCTGAAAATGGTAGTTTATTTTTTCAGAAAAAGGAATGTATATATCAAGGGGAAATTTTACCAAGTTCAGAAAAAACGCAATGATGTTCCCAATAAATTTTGGAGCAGGCTGTGACGGACCTTTCCCTGAGAGTAAGAACGTAAGTATATAAATCAAAGGTCATAGAAGCCTGCCATGACTCGTAGTTAAAGAAGAAATTCTAACCAGCATGCTCATTAGCAATTACAGAGAAAAGCAGGTACTATATGGAGCGTTCAGAACAAAGCTAGGAAATTCTGCTTTTCCATGATTTTAAAGAAATGACAAGGAACATAATCTGACTATCTCCGGAATGAAAATAATTAGGGACTGGGAAGTTCTTGGGCCCATTACAGGAGGATAAATTATTAATATAATAGCAAAACGGATTGCTCCAAATAGATTAGACAGTACACTACAACACAATAACATTTGAATGAAAATTGATTTTAAAGTAAGTCTGAATAATAAACAAATTAGAGTACAAAATTAGAACTTTCGTTTGAGAGATTGTAAGGATGTAGCCATACATACCAAGCTTAGCATCGTCATCTGCCTTCACAGTCTCCATAACTAAAGGTCTTCGATTACCCTGAGCCCAGAATATTTTTTTTGTTTATATATGCAATGCTTACTTATTAAAGGAGATATGGGAAGGCAAGAAATTTACCTCGCTAATTGTTGGTGTAATTTCCAAGTACTGTTCCACTAATCCCAGCATCTCTCTACCACGCTCATTTCTACGATGTTAAGGATACAACAATAATGAAATGTTAGAATGCCTACTGAATACTAATACAAAATAGTCTCTGGTAACATGGCAAGGCGTGAAAGGTACAGAGAACCTAAATGATAATATTACCTAACAGTAATATACTGTGGATGTTGGGTCATGCTGACTCCAGAATATTTTGGCACACCCATGTATCCAACAACCAGGTCCTGAAAATTTTAAACCATTAATCAAAGATGAGGTCAAACAGAATTTTGTTTGTATCTGAGCAGCATTATAGTAACACGTGTAAAGAATAAGTTAACCGTTAATAGTGTGTATGAGATCAAGCTCACTTAAGGAAAGACTAACCACTTCAATTAATTTGAAAAGGAAAAAAAAAAAAAAATTAACATTTCAAATTTAATGTATCCATGAGACATCAACTTTTAGATCTAAACTAGATTACAATTTAAATCTTTCAAGTCAGGGAACTTATTAATGGCAAACCTGACGGACGAAGATGGGTATGGCAAATGGAAATGGATGATTTAGTAACTCTTTCAAGGCCTTGTTGGATAGAGTGGAACCATGTCAGAATTGTTTTGACGGAAAAAAGAAAAACACGCGTACACCATAAAATAGTGTTTGTATCTGTGGCCAAGAGTGTACCCACCATTTGCCTTCAGCTATCGACTAAGTTTTGAATTGAGAGGCATACATTCTTGGCTGGCCTAAGTTTACCGCTGGCAATAATTTTGGGAGACCAATTTCAATTTTTTTTTTTTTTTTTTTTTTATGATGAAAATGATATTATATTTCCTCTATATACATGAATCAATTACAAGGTATTCTTATGTCAGAGAAAGTTACTAATAACAAAATGTATGAAAATGCCGCATCATGTTCAAATAAAGACCATGAAGAAGTACAATGATATGTTGGTATTATAAGTACAAATATATGCACCCCTTGCTAACTAAAGGAGAACGTAAAAATTTGATATAAGTAGAAAATTACATGGCAATCATATTAAGTTGGATGAGTAGAAATACTGACCGCTAGAGCATTTGTATAATCAAAACAACTGCAATGCAAACCAAAACTCAGTTAGATAATAACTTCAGAAGAGTGAAGAAAAGACAACACTAGGAAAGGTAACTAACCATAAGTCAAACGTGATGCAAATTTAAAACGTTGTATTTAAGAGAAGTAGATTATTCTGTACATTAAAGAATAGTTTTTATGTTCCATATTTAATTCAAAAGTAGTCATCCATATCTACAAAAATGAAGAAAATATGTAGAAACTGTGTTCATCAGGACAGAATTCAAAATTAGGAAACTTACTTTTGAGTACCCCAAAAAAGATATATAAATAAATAAATCATCCTAGTGTTGTTTTCCCTTCACAAAATTCTTTATTTTTTCTTAAAACAAGGATCAAACATAATGTCAATTTTGTGGAGTATATTTATCGCTGTTTATATACATCATCTCTTATAATAAAATAAAATAAAAAACAATTTTGTGGGNTTTTTTTTTTTTTTTTTTTTTTTTTTTTTGTAAAAAAAAAAAAAAGAGAGAACATATGCAATTTAATGAAGTATGAAGAGAGGATGATCATTTCATCTTTTAGTTGGACAACTCCCCTCCACGACATTTAGTCTGCCTGGACACACTTATGAAACAAAGCTACTATTTAGCTTAACCTTACCAGAATTTTCTTTTAGATTTTTTGAAACGAAAAAATATATATATTGAATGAAGGAACATATTGTCATTGTCTTAAAGATACCTGTAGCAAGATGGTGCAATAACATCAACCAAGTCATTTGCAGGTAGACAGAAATAGGGAACCTGTTTCAGTATGGTTAACTCGATGAAGCAGCACAAGGAAGATGTTCATGAACAATAACATTGCAGGGACTTAATTACCTCTTCAATATGACCATCCAAATGCTTTAGATGAACCTATTGGAGCAATAAGAACTTGGCTGAGAAGAAATGGGCTTAACAAAGGCTAAAAATTGAAATTCAGGGCACAGTTGCACATAACAAAACAATATTTTCCTACTTGCATTTGTTTAGTATGAAATAAGCTTTCATTGAGTCAGTACATGAATCAATATCAAAATAAACACAAGGTAGAAAGGGACAAATTGCATTTTTTGTGTATTTGCTTTACTAAGCTACGGATTATATCGTTGTAAAAACAAAAATGAACTCAGACGATGATCCTTTCTGGTTATGGATTCAAATACCTATCATAGGAAGTTAAAATGTGAATATCATAACTCTTAACAATTACAAGTTTAGGTCTTGACATGAAACCTAAAAGTTAACCTAAATCCCATGCGTTAAGCCACTGAGATGATATTATAGAGCCTCAAGAGGTCCACATTGAATGAACTATATTTCTCAGCCATATTCTAAATCTTTTTCACTGGGAGTTTATATATATATACATACATGTATATATAAATATATATATATCAAACACAAGAGATAGTCCCAAAACAAACCTTGTAATCTTGCATGAACTCGTAGTGAAGAACCGTCTCTGGTTCTGTACTTGCAGCCTTGAGAAATTTATCTAGTCCTTCTCGAGTTCCATTATCCACTGTTGAAATAAAAAAGAGAAAAAAAGTAAAACTTACTGATATCTAAAGTAGTAAGGATAAGATGCCATAAAAACAGAAAATTTTAAGATAAAAAGACAGAGAGTAACCACAATTAGTGCCCAGTACATAAAGCTTCTCCAGATTTAAATGCTGCTCCACAGATCTTAATGCTGCAGTTTAAGATATCATTCTGCATTACAGTTGTAGAAGTCACAATAGCGAAAGGAACTAAGGATCTTTATGCACCCCGGAAACACATTGAATAGGAAACCGTCTTGATTCCCAAAATATGGGAGTACCATAATGCACCCTCAGACAGGTATGGTTAATAAATCCACCAGGTAAAACATAGACGTTACCTTGCACTTGACAGCCCACACCACAAAAAAGAAGACGTTTGACTCCTGCAGCCTGTTTCAAAAAAGTATCGATATATCGTCAAATACTATACTAAAATTCGACTTCTAGTTTGATTATAGGTGCTAATGCAAGTACCCTTGTTTCATGTGACCTCTAGCAAGTTGATAAAACCTATCTGGCAGTTTAAGCATGTAGTTTGATTATTAGTGGATTTAGCGGCTTGGAATTTAACATCAATTTAGTTTAACAAAAATTATGTGAACTCCCTCAAGAGAAAGTTGCCTACCAAATAGAAAAGCATAAACTGGGTTTCTCTCCCTCTTAATAATGGATAAACAAAAGCACCTCAACTAGAGCAAGGGTATTCAAGTTGGGAGACAAAGTTGGCTTTACTCCTCTGGCTGCTAGGATTTCATCTGGTGTCCTGTTTAGAGGACAGAAACGATTATAGCGCCAAATCAGTAAAAGTGAACTGAAGGAGAGGCTATTTGTCAATACAGATTCCAGAATATTAACAAAACTACCAAAGATTGCAGTAAATAAACTAGATAAACCTTGCTAAAATAGGCCTTGGACTGAATCTGTCCTCTGGATCACTACAATATAACAGAGCAATGAAAAGTTCACCACAAAAATGGCATTAGAAAAAAAATAAAATGAAGATCCCAAGAGCAATTACATAGCTCTATCAAGAAAATCTCGGAATTACCTCTGTACACAAATAACAGCCTCGACCATGCCTGACTTAAGCATTTCAATTGCTATGGTTGTTACTATCCCCGTCCATTGAGCTCCTACAAGTTTGCAGAA
Organism: Cucurbita pepo subsp. pepo; assembly: GCF_002806865.2. Taxonomy (NCBI): domain Eukaryota; kingdom Viridiplantae; phylum Streptophyta; class Magnoliopsida; order Cucurbitales; family Cucurbitaceae; genus Cucurbita; species Cucurbita pepo. The sequence goes on from NC_036640.1 coordinate 12,091,478, forward strand.
ATTTGGTTCTCAAACTGAAGATTTATAAACAAAGAAACTGGAGTTTTCTGGAGAAATTTAATGATAATGTAGTCAAGCAAACAAGGATGGGACAGAATATTGAGAAGGGCTGTCAAGCAGCCCGATCTAACACCGAGACTACCAAAAAGAGACAATGCAATGCATTTTAATACAAGCTGTTGAGGTATCATAAAAACCAAAGAAGAAACATCTAAGATTAGTTCTTACGTTACAAACACTTTACCTTCCACTGGTTTAATCTTACGAGCATATAATAGCTTCTCATGAACCCCAAAATACGTCTCATCCAGCGTATCTGTCTTCCTCCCTCTACCGTGAACGACAGGTTCCAATGCCTGATAAAAATATCAGTGAATGTCTGATACTACACTTATGACACCGATGAACAGATTAATTACTCATATAAAATGTGGAGCAATTGACTTTCACTTGATGGACAGGAATCAGTACTGCGTCAGATGTTCAATTCGACTTTGAGAACATTAATAATCTATTATTGGACGAAAAAGAGAATAGAAGAACAGCATGATCAATAGTCAATACACTCGAGAGATCCGGTTCCATCTCCACTGGTCAAATTGCATAGGAGACAGGAGGGGCTTACAATCGAAGAATTAGCTTCATAATACATTAGTCTTGCTCTCGTAAGAATTTTTTTTGCAGGATTTAACAACCTCTAATCCTTTGTTCGACTTCTATATTACAGGGAACTCAATATCCAAACTCCCGTAACGAACATTATGCAAACCAATATAAAAAAAACTGAGGTAAAGGAAGATATGGAGCACATGCAAACAGAAAGAATGGAAACTTACTTCCACTCTAGACATGCCATCGCCCAAGAAAGCACAAGCCTCCTTCACGTGAGCAATGTAATAAGTATCACACAAGCCGCATCGACTGCAAGGTTAAGATATATTTAATCTTTCATGAATAGATTCCAACATAGAATCTCCATCTCCCACTCCAATACTATTTCAAAATTTTAAACAACTACTTAACCCGATAGGTTACGTAAACTAACTTTTCATCATTAATCTTGACAAACAAAATGAAGAAGAATCAAAGCCATAAAATGCAGCAAACAATCCCTTCCCGCCAAAACCGTTTCGCGATCTTCAGAAAAACGCAGGAAAAACCAGTAAAGCATTGTTTGAATCGAACCTGCAATGTTCTTTGGCAGGATAAGTGCCTCCAGGAGGAATCGGTCTGGAGCGTTGCCTCCAATCTTCCCTGAGTTTCACCTGCTTCGGTTCCGATTTTCCATCTGTTCCATAACAATCAAAGAAAGTCTTAGTCCGAAACACAATCCATAGACGACGGAGACACAGAGAGATGTGTGATCTTACTTGGAGAAGAAGGTGAGGATGAAGCAACGACGGAAAGTGAGAGAGGAACGGAGCGGAGATTGGCAATGGAATGCATTACAGCAGAGTGGCAATGAGAAGCTCCACAACAGAGAGAGATTTCTTTTCATCCACATATATTATTTCGGATGGATAAACCACTCCCCATTAGTCAGATATTTTCTTTATTTTATTTTATTTTATTTTATTATTACAATTCGATTAAATTATAAATACTTAAAATTTAGATCCTATTATTTAAACATTATTCTTTAAATAAATAAAACTTCATAAATAATTTAGATAATGAATATTTAGATTTATTGACGCTAAAAATAAAATTTTAATTTTTTTAAGCTATGATAATAGGGATCCAATTTATAATTTATTTTATAAATAATTCGAGAGGACATTTTTGTCATTTTCTTATTTCAATTTTCCCGACCTCTTCTTAGCTATCTACTTATGTAGAGACTCACAATTATAAATTAATAACTTAATTATTAAAGATGTTTACTTAGTTTGGGATGAAAAAGTCTCGTCTTTAATTTTAAATTTTTTTATTTATTTTTGCAGGATCGAGAAATTTCTCTATGGTTATATTTTTATAAAATATTTCTTTTAAATAATTTTTTAGTGGTGAGTTTCCATATTCCAATATAATTTATATTAACAAATAATAAATGATCTTAATAAATCAAATAATATTTTATTACTTCATAATAAAAAAAAAATATTATATAATATTCAATCAAGTTCAAATTTTAATATTATTTAACACCGAAAATTATTTATTTATTTACTAAATATATACTATATATAAAATAAGAAGTTAGTTTTGTATTTTAATTTTTATATATTATAGATATACTTATATTTATATAATTTATGTCTACCCAAGAAATTTATCTCTATTTAATTCTTAAATTAAATAGATATATCTTAAAAATTTAACCAAGAAAGGAAATAACATTTTATTATCGATCAATGGAGTTCAAAGTGTTGGATGATGGAAGTCCCACATCGACTAATTTAGGGAATGATCATGGGTTTATAAGTGAGGAATACTAACTCCATTGGGATGAGGCCTTTTGGGAAGCCCAAAGCAAAGCCATGAGAGCTTATGCTCAAAATGGACAATATCATACCATTGTGTAGAGTCGTGAGCCAGCCGCCAGCCGCCATTACTGAGATGTCGATTTTAGAAGCCGCTCTCTCAAGGCCTTGAAAGTGACGACCATCCGATCTCGATCGGGACGGTTCTCTCGAATCATCGGAGCTTCCAGGAAAGCTCTGATCCAAGCGTGCAGCCGAGGAAATGAATCGGCTTCCACCAGTTTCTCGCCGATCACCTCTTCAATCACTCCCAACCAATCTCCAAATATTCCGTACACCAAATCCACTATCCCGATCGTCTCTCCGCCGAAGAACTTCCCCTCGCCAATGCCTCTCTCTTCCACGATCTGCAGCATCTCCAAGCTCTCCTGCTTCGCCTTCAAGTGTTCCTCCCCGTCCGAACAAAACATTCTCCATGTCGCCGGACCCTAAAGGAAGCCGGAAGCAAATTTAGAGTTTATGCTCAAAGTGGACAATATCATACCATACCCATATTGGATAGAGTATTTATTTCTAACATACTATCAGAATCATGCTCTTAATTTAGTAATGTCATGAAATTTTCAATCGTCGAACAAAGAAGTTACTAGACTTGAAGGCGTAGACAAAAGTGACTCAAGAGTCGAACAAAGGGTGTACTTTGTTCGAGAACTCGAGAGAAGGAGTCGAACCTCAATTAAGGGAAAGTTGTTCGAGGGCTCTAGAGAAGAGTCGAGTCTCAATTAAGATAAAACTATTCGAGGGGTTCAAGGGCTCCATAAATCTCATAAAAAGCTCTATGATGTACTTTGTTCGAGGGCAATATTGTTGAGATGGAGTCTATATCGAGTATTTTAGGTAATGGGTGTATAAGTAAGTAGACCTTTTAGACGCCCAAATCAAACTATAAAAGCTTATACTCATAGTGGACAATATCATTTCGATATAAATAGTTTAGAGATATTTATTTACCTTATCCTCGGCGAATCGAATCCAAAACCGAGCTGCGGCTCGGTCGAGGGGATCGGCAGGGAACAGGGGATTCTGCGGCCATGTCTCGTCGATGTATTCGAGGATGAGAGTGGATTCACAGATGGGTTTTCCGCCATGGACGAGGACAGGGACCTTCTTGTGGATGGGATTATAGTGAAGGAGCAAAGGGCTTTTGTTGGAGAGGTCTTCTTCTACGTATTCGTAGGGTATGCCTTTGATGGCTAAAGCCCATATGACTCTGTAAGTGAAAGGACTCGACCAGTTCCCATACAGCTTCACTTCACCCATCCTTAATGGAGTCTTCGCCAGGCTCCTTGTTCCGCATTTATTGGATCTTTTCTCCTCCCCGGCAAGTTTTTGGAATATTAAATTCCATTCACTTCGTTGACTTTGACTTTGTCAACGAGTTCATTAATTAACTCTTTTAACCCATCATTAATTTTTCAACTTTATTTTTAATATTTTTAATCATACACATAAAACATGTATTATAATAATAATTTAAAAGCCACAAAGTCAAACACACTGCGAAGACAAAATCGCACTAATCATTTCCTGGCAATTTGGAGTAGCTGCTCTCGCCGGATCTTGAACAAGGGCACCATCTGGTCGTGATCAGGCAGGTTGTCTCTGATGACGGCGGCTTGCCGGAAGTTCTCCGCCCAAGCATGGAGGCGAGGGAACATGTCGGGATCGAGGAGTTTTACGCCAACAACCTCTTCGATCACCGGCATCCACCGCGCTAGCATCCCGTATGCTAAATCCACCATGTTAATCTCGTCTCCGCCGAAGAATTTCTCGTCCCCGAACGCCTTTTCTTCCAGCGTCTGCAGTACTTCCAATGTTGCCTTCCTTGCCTTTTCCCTATCGTCTTCCCCGTCCGCCAGAAACACTCCCCAAAGCACCGGGCTCTGTCGGAAATTAATTGATTAAAGTTAATGAATGAGAATTACAAATGAGATTGAAAGTCCAATATTTATTAAGAAAAATATAGAATATATCAAATATATTTAAATAAAATAAAATAAAATATACTACAAAACAAAAGAGATATAAATTAAATTTTATAATATGAACGAGGAAGTATACTTTATCCTCTATAAATTTGATCCAGAAGCGAGCCGTGGCTCTCTCGAATGGATCCAAGGGCAGGAGCGGGTTCTCCGGCCAAGTCTCGTCGATGTAGTCGAGGATGATCATGGACTCGCAGATCGGCTTTCGGCCGTGGACGAGCACCGGAATCTTCTTGTAGACAGGATTGTAGTGCAAAAGCAGAGCACTTTTGTCGGCAACATTTTCTTCTACGTATTCATACGGGATCCCCTTCAGCTTTAGAGCCCAGATGACTCTGCAACTGAATGGACTTAGCCAATTTCCATGAAGCTTCACCTCATCCGCCATTGTTATGGCTTTGGGATCATAACCAAGCTTTCGTTTTATAATGCCGCGATGAATTGGCGAGTTTTCTTGCCCAGGAAGCTCGCGCGTTGACTGCATTGATTTGAATATTAAATGTAATGCGGTTTTTTCTACTTCGAAAATGGACTCCATNAAAAAAAAAAAAAAAAAAAAAAAAAAAAAATATATATATATATATAAATGGGTGGAGTAAAGTTATTTATTAGTTTAAATTTTGGATAAAGATCGTTTTAGGGGATGGGTTGGGACATTTTGGAGAAGTCCAAACAAATCATGAGACCTTACGGTCGGGTTGAGCCATGAGACAAAGTGGACAATTATAAGGGTCGGGTTGAGCCATGAGACAAAGTGGACAATTATAAGGGTTGGGTTGGGACATTTTGGGGAAGTCCAAACAAAGTTATGAGAGCTTATGCTCTGGTTGAGCCATTAGACAAAATTTGAACCTTCCATCTCACTTTAGGCCAACAATGCTACGGCACCATTTAGTAGTCATCCCTCAAAGTGTTACCTAACTCGTTAGTCCTCTCTTTCATGGCGTTATCTACACTATACGACGATGTCACAGTGTTTCGCGACCGTTCGTCTCTCTTTACTCTTTCCTCTTGTTTTTCTTATGTTTCTGGGTTTTGTGTTTTGGTGGGAAGAACGTCAGAATTCTCAAGGTTGTCGACAACGGGTAATATATATATATATTTTGTAACCATTGCAAAATTATAAATAGAATAATGTTTATAAACTAAAATTAAATAATCATCCAACGAAATTTTAGAAAATTAGAAAATACATTTCAATATTAAAATAACATATTACAAATAAAACGACATAAGATATAAATTTAAAACAAAATAATAATTAAAAGCCATAAAGCCAAAAACCCAGATCAAATTGAAAATCGCATTAATCATTTCCGGGCAGTTTGGAGTAGGTACTCCCGCCGGATCTTGAACAGGGGCACCATCTGGGCGTGATCCGGCAAATTGTCTCTGATGACGGCGGCTTGCCGGAAATTCTCCGCCCAAGCATGGAAGCGAGGGAATGTATCTGGTTCGTAGAGCTTTATACCGACGACCTCTTGGAACACCGGCAACCACCGCGCGAGAATCCCGTAGGCTAAATCCACCATGTTAATTTCATCTCCGCCGAAGAATTTCTTGTCGCCGAACGCCTGTTCTTCCAGCGTCTGCAGCACTTCCAAGCTCGCTTTTCTCACCTTTTCCCTATCTTCTTCCCCTTCCACCACAAGCATTCCCCGAAGAACAGGGATCTGCCCGAAATTTATTCGTTAATTTCAGAAAAATAGCCTCTAAAAGGTCTTTTTTGACTATTTGACTTTTACTTGTATATGAAAATACAATTTTACCCTCTCAACACTCTCATTCATGTCATTACGAGTCAAACTGGTTGAATTCCGGCCGCCGGGATTGGCGGTTGAAGGAAGCCCGGCCGGGCAGTGGCACCATTCTTTTTATCATTATTTAATTTAATTTAAATGTTTATTTCCATAAATTATTATTATTACTTTAAGGTTTTTAAAGATCCATTGATTTTCTTTCCTTCGTATCTTAAAAAAAATATATTATTTTAAGGATTTATTTACGATTTTTTTTAAATCTATTTGATTCCGTAAAAATAGTATTAATTGAAAATTTATGAACTCGGGTTGTGCTCAAGTTTTCTGGTCAAAACGAATAATGTGACAACAGAGTGACTTCGTGACCCAAAAGAAACTCACACCAAAACGGGAAGATGGCAAGAAAAACAAACTTGCCAAGTTTGATTGATGTGGTGCGTCAGACCAACCAGGTAGCGGATGCCCACTTTTGGCCGGAATTTATAATTTGAGGGATTGAGGGTATAAATGTAACTTCACATCTATATTAGATTTTCAGAGGAAACATACCTTATCCTCAATAAACTTGATCCAGAAGCGAGCCGCAGCTCTCTGAAACGGATCGGAAGGGAGCAGCGGGTTCTCCGGCCAAGTCTCGTCGATGTAGTGGAGGATGATCATGGAGTCGCAGATGGGGTTTCCGGCATGGACGAGCACCGGAATGGTCTCGTAGACTGGATTGTAGTGCAAAAGCAGAGCACTTTTGTGGGGAAGATTCTCCTGTACAAATTCGTAGGGGATCCCCTTAAGCTTCAGAGCCCAGACCACTCTGCAACTAAACGGACTTAGCCCATTTCCATGGAGCTTCACCTTGTTAAACCTAAAATAGATCATAACTGTATATACTAAAATAGTCTAAGATTTACTAGTTGTTATGATTTGAAGGGTTTGTTACCAAATCTATGATTTTATGGTTTGTTACCAAATCATAGATTTGGAATGTAATCTTCATTATACGCATCTATAAATACATGAGGTCGTGACCCATATAGGTCATCGTGCCATTCAATCTAACATGGTATCAGAGCCAAGGTTTATTTTTTAAACTCCTCGCCATGTCTTCTTCCTCCTCTCCATCCACCATCTCCAACACCGTCTCAACTACCATGGCGACTTTTGGCCCAATCCCTCTACACCATGTTGTCACAATTCGTCTAACCAAAAACAACTTCATCATATGGCGTGCCCAGCTCCTCCCCTACCTACGGAGTACGAAGCTTATGGGCTACCTCGATGGCACCAATGTTGCACCTGCCAAGCTGGTCCCTTCCTCAACTGCTGCTGGTGCTGAGCTGGTCTCTAATCCGGCCTATAATCAGTGGTATGATCAGGATCAACAAGTCCTTAGCGGCCTTCTCTCCTCCATGTCTGAGGAGATTCTTCATGATGTGGTTGCCGCTACTACGTCCAAGGAGGCGTGGGATACCCTGCAGCGGATGTTTTCATCGTCAACTCGTGCTCGCACTACTCAGATTCGTGTTGAGCTCGCCACGTCCAAGAAACGAGATCAATCTGCTGCAAATTATTTTTGCAAGATCAAAGGGCTAGCCACCGAGCTGGCCGCCGCCGGCTCTGCCTTGCAGGATGATGATGTGATCGCGTATCTTCTCGCTGGTCTTGGCCCTGACTATGATCCCTTCGTCACCTCAATGACTACCAAGAGTGAAGCCCTCACCCTTGATGATGTGTTTGCACATCTAATGACGTATGAAGCTCGCCAACTACAACACCAGGCTGAACTTCAGTTAAATCTTGGATCTTCTGCCAATTATGCTAGTCGTGGTGGTCAGCAGAAGAATCGTGGGCGTAGGGATCGCGGTCGTGGTCGTTCTCAAGGTTATGCACCCTCTCGTCCTGCTGGTGATCGTCGTGGCCCTTCTGCTCGTCCTTCCTGCCAGATCTGCGGCAAAGTGGGGCATACTGCTATCCGCTGCTGGCATAGGATGGATGAGTCCTATCAAGATGAACCTTCTTCTGCTCCTCCTACGGCACTGGCGGCTACTTCCTCTTACAAGATTGACCCAAATTGGTACAGCGACACAGGCGCTACGGACCATATCACCAGTGACCTGGATCGTCTCGCTGTGCGTGAACGTTATCATGGAGGTGAACAAGTTCAAGTCGGCAATGGAGCAGGTTTGCGTGTTTTGCATACTGGTCATTCTCTAATTAATACTGCTACTCGTCCTCTTGCGTTGCGTAATATTTTGCATGTGCCTGAAATTTCCAAACATCTTCTTTCTGTTCATAAATTTTCTCGTGATAATGACGTATTCTTTGAATTCCATCCTTGGCATTTTTCTATAAAGGATCGACAGTCGAGGAAAAGTCTCCTAAATGGGAGGTGTGAATCTGGTCTTTATCCTATTAAGCCATCCGATGTCGATAATCTCAAGCACGCCTTGGTGAGCAGATCTACTACTCACGCCCAATGGCATGCACGTCTTGGACATCCTTCATCTCAAGTAATAAAATCCATTTTGCGTCTAAATAATATTTCGTGTGCTAGTGAGTCATCTTTGTCAGTTTGTAATGCGTGTCAGTTAGCAAAGAGTCATCGATTACCATATACTAGTTCTTCCCATAGGTCTTCGTCACCTTTGGAACTTATTTTTTCGGATGTTTGGGGCCCTGCACCTCCATCTGTTGGGGGTTTTAAATATTATATTAGTTTCATTGATGATTTCAGTAAATTTTCGTGGATCTATTTGATGCATGATCGTACAGAAGCTCCTCGTATATTTTTGCAATTCCAAGCTCATGTTGAGCGCCTCCTAGATACTAAAATCAAGTGGGTCCAATCTGATTGGGGTGGGGAATATCAGAAAATTCATAACACATTTTTTCGTTCCCTTGGAATTGGTCATCGTGTTTCGTGCCCTCACACACATCAACAAAATGGGTCTGCTGAACGCAAGCATCGTCATATTGTTGAAACTGGCCTAGCCCTTCTAGCTCATGCTCATGTACCTATTAAATTTTGGGACGGCGCGTTTCTTACAGCCACATATCTCATCAATCGTCTTCCTACTCGTGTCATCGATAAAAAATGCCCCTTAGAGCTTCTTTTTCATACCCCACCAAATTACTCCTTATTAAAAAATTTTGGGTGTGCTTGTTGGCCTCATCTTCGTCCTTATAACAAACAAAAGCTCTCTTTTCGATCAAAGGAATGTGTCTTTCTAGGCTACAGTTCTTCACATAAAGGGTATAAGTGTCTTGACACCGATTCTGGTCGTGTCTATATGTCTAGAGATGTCATATTTGATGAAAATGTTTTTCCATTCAAGAGAGCCTCACCTAATTCTTCCCCAATCATGCAGTCGACGCATAATGCCCCTGATTTGTGCACCTTGCATTTGGGTAATAGCAGTACTAATTTGGAGAATGATCACATGCATATGTCTGGGCCTACTAACTCTTTGGATGCAGAAAATTTGGTGTCTACATCAGCTTCGGAATTGCCGCAACAATCCTCCGCGTCGCTGCCATGCGAATCGGCGTTGGTTGTTCCGCCAATGATTGAGGCCTCGGCTCCTCCGCCAGCAGATGATATTGCGCAATGCCCGGTCGAATCCTCGGCCGCTGGTCAACCAACTGCTGTAGCATCGGTTGCTCCCCTCGCAACGGCTGATACGGCCGTCCCCTCAAATGTGGATCCTGCACCTACTACTCATCCGTATGGTACTCGATTGAAGCACAATATCAAGAAACCCAAGGTGCGTACAGATGGAACAGTAACATATCTTGTAGCTCGGTCTTCTGCCTCTGAACCTACTTCACATATTACTGCTATGGAGCATCCCCTCTGGCGTCAGGCAATGAAGGATGAATTTCAGGCACTTCAAAAAAATAAGACATGGCACTTAGTTCCTCCTCGTGCTGGTCTTAACGTTATTGATTGCAAATGGGTTTTCAAACTCAAACAAAAGCCAGATGGCTCTATTGATCGCTACAAAGCACGCCTGGTTGCTAAAGGTTTTAAACAGCAGTATGGCGTTGATTATGATGATACCTTTAGTCCAGTTGTTAAGCCCACTACCATTCGGCTCTTATTATCTCTTGCTATTTCTCGTGGTTGGGCTATTCGGCAGATTGATATTCAAAATGCTTTTCTTCATGGCCTTCTTAATGAAGATGTTTATATGAAGCAGCCCCCTGGATTTGTGGATTCTCAACACCCTGGTTATCTCTGCAAGCTGGATAAGTCGCTTTATGGCCTTAAACAAGCTCCGCGTGCCTGGTTTTCTCGCCTTAGCTCCAAACTATTACAGCTGGATTTTACACCTTCAAAGGCTGATGTCTCTCTTTTTATTTTTAACAAAACGGGCATTCAGATGTATATCCTCATCTACGTTGATGATATTATTATCATCAGCTCATCTTCTACGGCTACTGAGAAACTTCTTACACAGCTTCAGGATGATTTTGCCGTCAAGGATCTTGGTATTTTGAGTTATTTTCTTGGGATTGAGGTCCGCCATACTTCTAGTGGACTTATTCTGACACAACATAAATACATTCGAGATTTATTAGCCAGAACCAATATGCTCACCTCCAAAGGTGTGCCCACACCTATGCTTCCCAGTGAGAAGTTGTTATTGAATGGTGGTGAAAAGCTCTCACCTGAGGATACTACTCGCTATCGAAGTGTCGTTGGTGCTCTCCAATATTTGTCTCTGACACGTCCTGATATATCCTTCTGTGTCAACAGAGTGTGTCAGTTCATGTCCTCTCCGACTTCTATACATTGGGCGGCAGTCAAACGAATTCTCCGTTATCTACATGACACTATTGATATGGGTTTGTGTCTTACAAAGTCCAGCACTGATTTGTTGAGTGCCTTTTCAGATGCTGATTGGGCTGGGAATCCTGATGATCGTCGAAGCACTGGAGGCTATGTGATCTTCTTTGGTGGCAATCTTATCTCTTGGAGTTCGAGGAAACAATCGACAGTTTCTCGTTCTAGTACGGAAGCCGAATATAAGGCGGTTGCTGATGCCACTGCCGAATTAATTTGGATCCAAGTTCTCTTGCGTGAGCTCGGGATCTCGCAAGCGCGAGCGCCTAGCCTATGGTGTGACAACATTGGTGCCACCTACCTATCCGCCAATCCAATCTTTCATCGACGGACGAAGCATGTTGAGGTTGATTATCACTTCGTTCGTGAACGAGTATCGACTCGTCAGCTTGATGTTCGACTCATATCTTCCAAGGATCAGCTCGCCGATATCATGACAAAGCCACTGCCAGCTCCTTCTTTTAGCTATTTTAGGCGCAATCTGAACTTAGTAGTACATCGTCCAGATTGAGGGGGGGTGTTAAACCTAAAATAGATCATAACGGTATATACTAAAATAGTGTAAGATTTACTAGTTTATGATTTGAAGGGTTTGTTATCAAATCTATGATTTTATGGTTTGTTACCAAATCATAGATTTGGAATGTAATCTTCATTATACGCATCTATAAATACATGAGGTCGTGACCCATATAGGTCATCGTGCCATTCAATCTAACACACCTCATCCGCCATTCTTATGCCTATGGGATCTCAACCAAGCTTTCGTTTTATAATGCCGCGATGAATTGGCGACTTTTCTTAGCCTGGCCAGTAAGCTCGTTTGTTCATTGCGTTCATTTTTGTCTGGTTTCTTTTTGGTTGAATATTAAATGTAATTCATATATTTTTTTTTGTTTTTCCACGTGGAAAATGGTCCTCCATGACGTAAGCTCGTGCGTGTCCTGTATCCATCTAAAAAATGAAAAATAAATAAATAAATAAACTTAAATGATATTTTTTTTTTTACAATTTTATAAATTTTTTTATCATAAATTCTTAATTTTGATAAAATTAGAGAAAATGTAAGAATCTTCGTTTGCTAATTTTTTTTTTCGATTTTTTATGCTTATTTAAAAAGATTTACGTGATAATTTTTTATTATATTAGTCATATTTTTCGGATTAATCTAATTTACGTCATATTTTTCAATGAAATTAAGTGAAAAATAGATAAAAATGATTAACAATTAATCTAATTTGATTCGAATTTTTAGGATTTAAATTAATATTTGAGATTTTATTAAAATAAAAATTTTAATTTATAAGAATTTTAAATGGATAAGTTTTCTTTAAAATTAAATTATTTTGTTAAATTTTTTTTTTTCAACAAGACGTGAATTGAGNAAAAAAAAAAAAAAAAAAAAAAAAAAAAAAAAAAAAAAAAAAAAAAAAAAGAAACTAGAATGAATTTTTTTTAATAAAAAAAATCATATTATTATTATTAATATAATATGAAGATATTTTATTAAGATATTTTGGGAGAAAACTGGGTTTCTATTTTGCAACCGCCATTACCTAAGCAATGTCGGCCAGATCACAATGCTAATCGCCGATCGCGCCATCCTCTCCAAAACCCTTTTCGCCTCTTGAGCTTTGAATTTATGGCGCAAAGTGACTTTCTCCGGCCGCCGAAGAAAGCAAGGAAGAAGAAGAAGCGAGAGAGTGTCTTGGATGAACAAGGGCAACGAAATGGAATCCGTAATGAACTTCTCCAAGATCCTTTCGAGGTTTTAGGTCCTGATCTATTAATGACGATACTTAGCTACGTTGATGCACGCAGCGTGGCACTTTCTCTCCTTGTCTCTCGATCTTGGTACGCCGTGGCTTCCAGCGATCGCCTATGGAGTTCGAAGGTCAGCGTCTTCACTCCGTTAATTCGTTTATGTTATGGTGCTTGTGATTATATTCGATTCTCTGGAATTGGATTTTGGTATTTGATCTTCTGTTGGTTGTGGTAATTGTTTTCCCTGTGCAAATGGAGTCGTTCACTCGTTTTTGCAATTAGAAAATCGTTTCGTTTGTGTCGAACCGGGGTCCTTATTCTGTGGCTTTCACTTCTATTTTTTTTTTTACGTACTTATCTTCTCTCTCGTCGGATTTGAATCTTAAATTTATGTAGCCTGTGGTTTCTTTTGCTGAATTCAGCTTTTTCTACCTAGATAGATCATAACAAACTGCAGTTAGTGAATTTGTAGTTCAATCTCTCATGTTAATATGAATTATTTCTCTCGGTTGTTGAAAACTCATCTTCAAATCATTTCCTCGACTCTTTCTAAGAGTGATATCCACATTTCTATAGTAAAAAGTGTTCTAAGCCTGTTAAAACTATGAGGTAGATAATCAAAATCGATGCAAGTGTTCCTGGGAGAAGTATGTTAAAAAAACAAGTGCTGTACTTGCTAGAAAAGCCATTCCAAGATACGGAAGCTTGACATCATGAAATCCTTAGGAGAAATTCTGAGGTTATCCCATCTTGCTTTCGCCCTTTGATAGATACGAAATTGTATGTGCATAGTTTTGACCTATATCCGTCTCTATGTTCCTGCCCAGAAGGTGTGTGTATTTTACAACACAATGTCAAGTGCTTGTTTAGGTGTGTTTGAAAGATGCATTGTAGATTATTTTCTAAAATTCATGTCTTCTTTTAGGCTTTTAGAAAATATTAGATGTTATATGAACAAGGATTGAAGTTGAAGCCAAGAAATTCACATCCTTCTTGCTGGATAGCTCATCCCTGGTTATGCCAGGGGATAGTTATGACTGCCTGTCATGTGTATGTTATTAGACACTGGGATAGATGATTTAAAATTCTACAAATTTTAAAGGGTGTAGCTGCAAAAAAACTAACATTCTTTACTGTTTACTGTAAAATTGAACATTTGGTAAGCAAGTTTATTGTATTTTCTCTTAGTGCATGGAACTGTGGCTCAGGAAAGCACATATCCCTAGATTGGCACGAACCCGAAGTTTTTCAAGGCTGGCTGCCTATTCGTTATCCATCATGGATGGCAAACGAGTTAAGTTTCTCTCTCCACCCCCAAGAAATAGTTTCGGGAGTATGTCGTTCCATATACTTATATATGTGTGTTACTCCATGTATAGTTGTGTGAACGCAGTTGGGATGACAAAGTGCATATACTGAATCTCGTCATCAATAATTTAGAAAAAAGAATATGTTCCACACATGTACTCCCAAGCATGGCATAATGAGAAGCATGTATTACTTTGATATCGTTTTTCATGGGTTTAACTTTTTGTATCAGACTCGCATTATGAGGGAAGATTTATGTGCTCATGCCTGGCAATTCCACTTCAATAAGGTATGCTGGTCTTTTATGCAGTCATCAAACATTCTTTTTTTGGACGCTAACCATCATGTAATGAATTAGATGATATGAAACCTGGTTAGGAGAGGAGGATATTGAAGTTCTAAATTAACTGGATGGAATTCTTTTACGTTTGTGTTTTATGATTGTTTCAACCCGACTATGTTATTACATATTTTCTACACATTTGAGCACCTTTCATCTTTTCTACACCATTCCTTAGGCATCTTACGGAGATTCATGGTATCTATATCTGATTTTATCCTCATCTTAGTTGTACACCCAACTATATGGTTTCCATCAGAAATATCCATAATTTATTTAAGTGTGCCCTACTCACTGAGAGAGGTTAGATGGCTGGTGGTGGATGTTTTAGCAATACAAATTTCATGGATGATCCTCACAACTTAGATAGCCATGCTAGTGATTGTGTTAAAAAAAAACATCTNAAAAAAAAAAAAAAAAAAAAAAAAAAAAAAAAAAAAAAAAAAACTCTCATACCCACTTGGATTTGGAACTGTCTATGGAGCATGATAATCGTATATAATGCGTCTATTTTCAAATTTGTGTGGTGTCATGGCCGTGTCTATGTTTCTTCGTGAAATGTCTATGCTGGTACTCACAATATTGATGGCCGTACTAGTGATTTAGAGGGTATATCCCATAAGGTGTCTACTGCTTGATCCTGAATACCTTTTGAGAAGTACAATTGCATGGTTTTATTATCATGCTCGAGTGCAGGCTGGTTTTAGTCCAAGCTTCCAATTTTCTGCTTAGATGCAAATGTATCTAAAGTTATAATGTGCAACTGACTGAACATCCACGTCCAAATCTTTAAGGCAACTTTCCTGATGAGGGGCAAATTGATTCATAATGTCTGGTGAGTTAATTTCTGTTCCCTTCAGGAAGCTCCGATGTACTGGCGGAATCTTGATCCGTATTGGCAAGGCAGCCACCCTCTGATGCGCCGATATTTCCATCCTGATGGGAGCCAAACTGCTGATCCTGATGATAGAGTATGGGGTGGGCATGAATGCTGCTTTTCCACGGTTACAAGTTTCATCGGCGATGGGGAGATCAGAGAACACTATGTGAGGATAAACAGATGGCCAAGAATGTTTGTGTCAAGGAACGAAGATTGGAGCTGGAAGATGTCGAATCATTTCACCTCGTACTCAAGCATAGCCGATGCCGACAAGGATAGCGGGACGGGGCCACTCTAACAGCTGGTGAGAAAAATGCTTGTTTGCTCTTTCTAGTAGAGGCTGTCGCTTTACTGTTAACAGAATTTTTGGTAGTATGGGAAAGGAATTGGTGTTGGGTTAGGATCACATTTTCTTTTGATCCTCTGCACAGAATTGGGAGTGGACTTTTGGTTTTTTCCTGAGAAAATGTATGTATATGTTTCTTACTAGCAAGCATTAGGATTTGAAATTAATAAGTTGAGTGAATTTGTTTTTCTCAAGTCATATACTTTGTTAATATCACTTGTCATTCAGATATACATTAAACTTTCGGGGCCTATGTTATGTGTGGAACCTTAACTCGTCTTAAATATTAATTTTAGCATTTTAGAGGTTTCTTAGTAAGTTATGCCTATAGTCATGTATATGTTAGATACAATATTCAAGCCATTATTAACATATGAGTAGTCAAAAGTTAGAATTCTCCACTGCCGCTGCTCGTACAGGCGCTTGTATATTCCGGCCAACTTGTCGGCGTCCGGCAGGTTATCTCTGATCAGAGCAGCTTTCTTTAAGTTATGGGTCCAAACGTACAAGCCAGGGAATTCATCGCATGCACAATTCCTCCGAACTCCAAATCCAGGGTGCCGATCTCCTCTCCGGTGAAGAATTTCTTGTCGCCAAGGCATTGTTCTTAGGAATTCGATCGCCTCTGCCCTAGCTTTCTCCCGTTCTTCACCGCTGCAGGAACCGATTAATCAATGTTTAGTTGGATACTTTAGAAATTTAACTCACCACATAGACACAAACTTAAAGATGTTCTGATGAAGCCGATTTGAGTATGGTTTGGGAGAATCACTTGTTATCATCTTAGAACACCAATAGTTTAATCTCTCACCTTACAATTATTAAACTGATAAAAACTCACGAGACAACAGTGTAACCTTACCTCAATTGGGCCGTGTGGCTGTGCAGCGTGGACGGGCAGAGGTTGGGGATCATAAGGAAGAAGCAAGTCCCTGACATTGATGTATGTGGATTGGTTAAACCCTCCACACTGAATAACAGCTATCTTCAAAGCCCTGCAGCTTACCTACTCAACAATGGAAATTCTGAAAATAATGGCCAAAGCTAAAGCTAAAGCTAAAGCTAATTCGGAGAACTGAAGAACAGAATCCAACAACTTCACCATTTTTGGTGGTTCAGACCAACTCCAAAATCCAAGATTGACTAATATTTTCAGCACTACATAAAGAGTAGAGTTCTGTACCTATTTGCATATCACCACAAGAATTGTGATCTAAGAGTTCATACGGACTCTGCAACATGTTCAGGCAGTCATCTTTCTCAGCCTTCCTTGCAATGGCAATCATCGTGGTGCATTTTGTGGCGTGTAAGTCTGCCGATGCCGGGGGACACGAACCGGTCCTTGAATTTTATATGCATGACATTTTCGGTGGTGGCAGCCCAACGGCGAGACCGATTACTGGCCTGCTGGGGAACATATACACTGGTCAAGTACCCTTTGCAACACCTATAGACTTCCTTCCCCCAGATGATGGTATTGCAATCCCAAATGCCAATGGTGCTCTCCCTACTGTTAATGGCATCAATGGGATCCCTCTAGGGACTGGCTTGTCTGGCACTACTTTTGCTGGAAATCCCAACCCACAAAATATACCCCACACCCAATTGGGACCTGATGGGTTGGGACTAGGCTTTGGAACGATTACCGTTATCGACGACATCTTAACCATCGCACCAGAGTTGGGCTCGCAGTCAATTGGCAAGGCACAAGGGGTGTATGTGGCTAGTTCAGCTGATGGAACTACGCAGATGATGGTATTTACAGCCATGGTTGAAGGAGGAGAATATGGTGACAGTCTCAACTTCTATGGAGTATACAGGATTGGTAGCCCCTCGTCGCATTTGTCAGTCACCGGAGGAACAGGCAAGTTCAAGAACGCACGTGGGATTGCAGAGGTGCGGTCGCTCATTCCTCCAGGCCAGCACGTCACAGATGGAGCAGAAACATTGCTGAGGTTCATTGTGCATCTAAGCTACTGAAAACCGTGGTCTGTAGTTCCTATCAAATGCACCTGCAAGTCAAAAAAAAGTAATCTAGTTTCATGAAATTTATATATTTCTCAGTTGTAATTCTTTGTAACCATAAAATGAATGAACTTAGTTGGATTTGATGATAAAATTTAAAAGGGAATACTAAACTGCATCCAATTATTACTAGCGCAATAGAAAGAGGATAAGGCAATCCATTTGGAGACTTCTCACTGCCAAAACATAAAAGATCTAGAAATGAGTGAGGAAGAAGAAGAGGTATCGGTTCCTTTGAGAGTCAAATGCATCTCGGATTCACTAAACTACAAAGCAAGGCAAGAAAATCAGTTCTACACAACAAATTTTTGAAGATGGCGTTGATTACAGCAACTACTGAAGCAGTTAGCATGGTTACAGGTCAAATTCACTGTTTATGTTAAATAATCTAATGAAAGAGAAATCCCAAAGACCAGATTAGTAGAGTTTTGATTTTAAATGATAATCAATAAATCATTAGACGAGACATTGGATATTTAAACAATTGCTCAACCGGAATCAACTGGAATCAACTGGAATTATAGAAAAAATGCTTCATGGAAGATAACATGGTTAGATGAACTGGTATTAACTCAAATCAGAAAAATGAGAAACAAAAATGAATTTAACTCACGTTTTAGATGAACTGGTATCAACAGGTGCACTACTGGAAATAACATGGTATCCCTCCTTTTTCTCCTCGTGCTTGTATACATCGGATCCAATACTTACATTCGACGAATGTGCTCTGATTTATCCATGCGTCCAGTTCAATCTCGTAACTCTTCTACATTTCACTGTTAGCAACATACTCATTACTCGCTCAATATGCTCACAGAATGCGAAGAATGCGCATTCGAAAAGATTAAGTTATTCGGAAATATAATCATACGTAAATTACTCGAAGAGACTCGCAAACAATCACTTTCACTTAACAATGAGCAACTAATCTACCTATGATGCGAACTCTCAGCATTAGGAAATCGCAAAATCAAAACAAGATAATTAGAGAGAAACAGAGGAAATGCAAGAGAAAATTACGCGATTTCAGTACGGTCTTAGCGATTACACTGCCAGAAGCAGAACAACTCGGCAAAGAATCGAGCAAAGGCGAGAAACGAAGCTTCTTCCCTGTTGAAACGAACGGCGAGCGAACCACCAATCCTTCCATTTCTCGTTCTCTTTTCCTTCCTAAAACTTCATATCAACCTACAACAAAACCATAATTCTCGCCGGCCGGCAGCGGTTTAACCGGAGAACAGCTCCGAAGTGAGGTTGAATCCCCGCCAAAAATCGGTATCTGATTCCGAAGATTGCCACGTCGCAGTTGCAGACATAAAATGTGGGATGATTCTCGAATATGTAAAAAACGAATTGCTGCGCTCAACCCTACGACGTCGTTAGGCAATACCCGGCCCATAGTGGTATCAAATATATGAGACCATTAAGCGATTATTGGGCCTGGGCTTTAGATACAACCCAATGACACTCTTTTGGGCTTGAAATTTGGGCTTTTAATTTCCAATTTTCGATAATTTTTATTTTTTTATATAACATTTCATTTTATGTAATTAAAACGAACAAATACCAATTCAATAAATATGAAATAGTAATTATTAGAAATATTTTTAAATATGAAAATCTAATAAGTTTGTTTCATAATATATATATATATATATATAGAGAGGTGTGAACGTGAACATAATTCAATTGGTTAAAACATATATCATCGATCGATGTGACAAAACCTCTTCCTCTATTTATTATGTTGATGAATTTTAGACCTTAAGTTGAACGAGTTGACACGTAAAGAAAATCACCTTGATTTTTTAAACAACGATCTAGATGATAAAATAAATTTTTAAAAAATTATTTAAAATTAAAAAAAATTAAAAAAAAAAAAAAAAAAA
>NC_036640.1:12111255-12191413 GCF_002806865.2 Cucurbita pepo subsp. pepo
AAAAAAAATAAAAAAAAAAAAAAAAAAAAGTGATTTGCTAACATTTTGTGAGTCATAGGGTAAAAGCATGATTGTGGAATTTGTTTTCTAGATAAGAAATCATGACATTATAAATGGGTTGGTGAGCAATTTGACATTTAGTTAACAAAACCAAAATAATCTATAAATGGAGAGTAAAATGTTTATTTAATAAAAAAAAATTATATATAATAATCAAATTCTTACAGTAAATATATCCATAAATACTATCTATCAACCTCTCCTACAAACGTTTTAATGTTACTATGGAAAGTTTATTATTATTTTTAAAAACGTGGTACCGATAGTAAATATATTTTTTCTTAAGTTTTATTTATTTATTTTAAAAGTTTAAAATATTAACAAACCCTTTTTTATATTAAAAAGTATTTATTAAAGATATTTTTGAACAAATTATTAAAGGTAATGATTTAAATATTTTATTAAAACTTTTTAAAAGTTTAAAGAGAAGCCGTAAAAGTTTGAGAGTATTTTTATTAATTTTTATCAATATTTGTGGTTTCTTTTTTAAAAAAAATAAAGTAAATTAAAATTTTATTCTGATAAATTTCACATCTTATAAATAAAACAATATATAATAAATAATTTTATTTATTTTTAAAAATAAAAAAAGAGTTTACATAATAAAATAAGAATAAAATACTAATGTACTACCACTCGGTTCATATTAGATCGACACCTCGTCACATAATTGAAGGTTATTTTAAGATGAGTAGTATAGTCCGTGAAACATCATTATTATGTTTTACAAATGCTCGACCTCTACTTTTTTTCTAAATCGAGTGGAAATTGTTGTCATTTTCTTTTTCGTAATTTAAACTATTTAGACTCGTTATTCTATAACCTTAAATTACTTTTTATTTATTATTTAATATAATTTATGCAAATAACAAAAGTCAACGGTAGAATTAAATTATAAACTAATTTGTTTAAAAAAAATGTCATTATAATTTTGAAAATAAAATAATAATATTAAAGCAAAAAATTAATAATTTTATTGTTGCTCCAATAAATAATTTGTTTAATTATTTATAAACTATTAAAAAATCCTAAACAAATCCCAATTTCTTNAAAAAAAAAAAAAAAAAAAAAAAACATGTTCTCAATAATAACCAATTAGCCCAAATATTTTTGAAAAATTATTCTATAAAATAAAACAATATTTCAATAAATATTCTCTCTTCTAATTTTTTATTTGTTTAGCTTAAAAATTGCACGGAAGGAATCAATCATCGACTTTTGAAATGATAATTAATGTCTTATCAACTGAGCTATGCTCGAATTGGTACAAAGTGACTCGTTTTTTTCTCTAAAAACTATGAGTTTATCAACGGTAATTAATTTCACGAGCACGATGATTTAAAAGGGCCGGGACAAGATTGTCAAACAACGCTTTACAAAAATTAAGAATGATTTGGGATTTCTTCAAAAGAAAGGGTTGCAAAATTGGATTAAGACTTCCACTTTATAGAGCAAAAGTTGTAATCCAACAAAATATATATTAAAGGAAACTTAGTCAAAAATCTTTATATAAAATTTGGCTCTAAACCTTAAAATATTGACTTGCTTACCATCACAATGGGATCCAAATCATTCCCAATAGATATATAGTCTTTTAATGCATATCTATTAACAAAATAAAATAAATACATTATTAACTCGGGTTTGGGTTAGATTATGAACTTACTTGAGCTGGGTCGAGTCCCGATAAATGAAAATTTAATGCATTAGGTTGGTTTATGATGTTTGATGATGGAAGTCCCACATCGGCTAATTTAGGGAATGATCATGGGTTTATAAGTGAGGAACATAGTGTCGTGTTCGTCTAACACATGAGAACCAATTCATTCAACCAATTCATTCCGGTTCGGTGCAACCAGACAATTGAGTTAGTCTAAAAAAATGTCAGGCTCTCGAACACGGGTCACGTCAAATTCTCTCTAAAGGCTAGACACGTGGATGAAGAAAGAGGCTCACAAGACTTTGACTTTGGAAGTAAATGGCAGTGGATGTCGGCCAAGTTGAACCAATCACATATTCTCTTTGTTAACAAAAAAGTCCAAAACTTAGTTGAAATAAGAGAATGACCCCACAAGCCCCTCCTTGCAAAAAGTTAAAACGTTTCTAATTTTATTTTATATTGAATATTTTAAAAAATCGTTTTAATTTATATTTCTTTTATTTCGTATTAAAAATGTTAAAAAAATTAATTAATTTGATAAATTTAAATTTCTAAGCTTGAGATTATAAAACGTGACATGGTAAATATTAGTATATAGTCTCAAAGACGAATTTTAATATAATTTCATGAATCATTTTTACCCTTTATTTTTTACTTCAGTAAATAAAATATGCTTATCAATAATTACCATTTAAAAAAAAAAAAATTACATCAACTTGCATGATTATTTCACATGGTTAAAATTATTGGGTTAGTTTTCTTTGAAATTTTTTATTGTTGCTAATAAAATTTAACTTTTTTAAAAATAATATATTTATAGTATAGATCGTCCAAAAATATTTATTTTATTATTTTTTGCAAAGTCGATAATAAAATAAACTCGTTCTTATGTAAAGAAAGCTACAAAACTATGGTCATAAAAACAAAGCTATATATAAGTCGATTCGTAGACTCGTTATTTTTTCTTCAATTTTAGCACTTGAAAGATATATACGATAATTACATTTTCTTTGACTTTATTTCTTTTAAAATGTTAATTTGTGAAAAATAGAAATTATATTATTTCATTTTAACCTATTTTTCAAATTTTATATATCTACTAAATATATAATTTAAAATTTAAATTTTAATTAATTTTAATTAATTAATTGATGTTTTGATGATAACAAACCTACACTTAATTATCAGTATTTTGAATTGTCCACAGTATAAAGTTGAGAATAACCATTCCAACCTCTTTTTCAATTACTCAAATTAGAGTTAAAAGAAAGAAGTTTCCGTCGAAACAAGATACCCGACGTGATGATGTGGCGGCAAAATTGACATCATGGACCAATCATACTCTATCAAATTCGTGGTTGTTGCTTATTTGCTTACTAGCCAATAACACCCATTTCCTAAAACCTATTACGGAACGTTTTCTAAAACTTTTTTTATCATTATTTTAAAATTTTTATTTTCTCGAATAGGGTCGAAGGCTTGAGCATACGTTGTTTGTGCCAACGACAACCAAAATTCTAGCTGATTGACTTACTCGAGAGTGAGAGTAAATACCGCACGATCACATTGCAAGTTTTGACAGAGCGTAATTGTGAGAGTTGGTATATTATCGATATAAATTTGAATTTTATGACTATCGTACCTCTAAACTTCTAGCTTTGTGTATAGTACATAGATGCAACGAGTAAAAATATATGTTCTCGACAATAAGTTTTGGATTCGTTAACGATATGTTAATTAATTGAAAAATCAGTCAAATCTCGAGTAAACTATGGATCGACCCGTGGATGCAAGATTGGTTTAATTCAAATTTAAGGCAGATTTGGACCAATGTAGGGCTAGACTTTTAATAAATTATTTTTAGAAAAATAATTTTAATAAATTTGAATAATCAATGGCCAATTATTGACCAACAATTTTCATGTGAACATACAGTAAAACTCACTCACTCCTCACATAATTTATTTATTTATTTTTAAATTACTTGATTTATACATTATAGAAAATGCAAGTGTGACAAGAATCCCATTATGTGGGACCCACTTTAAATTATTTTATATTTTCATTGTTTTTTTTTTAAATTAAAAAAAAACTTAATTATTTATTTAAAACGCGGCGTTACTGCATTAAATATCAAAACTATTAATTTATTAATAAATATGATCTAAGGATTTTTAAATTATCTATAAGCAATTTGTGCATTAAATATTTTTTTCTGTACCCTAAAAGTGGATTTTTCTAATAAAAAAAATAATATATATTAATTTAATTAGAACTGTGGAATGGATAAGGTATTGTTAAAAAATTATATTATATTAAATTTGACGGAGTAAAATATTTATTTATTTATTTTACAAGATGCGTCTAAGAGTTTAAAAATAAAATAATCACGGTAAGGAAGAGATTATTGGTTAAGAGGAACTAAGGAAAAGTTTGGGTAGAGTTTATGTGATGTCCCACATTGGTTGGGAGGAGAACAAACCACCATTTATAAGAATGTGAAAACCTTCCCTTCTTAGTAGACGCGTTTTAAAGTTTTGAGGGGAAGTCCGAAAGAGGACAATATCTGCTAGCGATGGATCGATCTGAGCCGTTACAAATGGTATCAGAGCCAGACACCGAACGATGTGCCAGCCTTCTCGCTGTTCCCCAAAGGAGATAGACACGAGGCGGTGTGCCAGTATGGACGCTGGGCTCGGGAGGGGGGGGGGTGGATTGTGATGTCCCACATTGGTGGTTGGGGAGGAGAACAAACCACCGTAAGGGTGTGGAAACGTTCCCTTAGTAGACGCATTTTAAAGCCTTGAGGAGAAGCCCAAAGAGGACAGTATCTGTTAGCGGTGGATCTAGGCCGTTATAGTCTAAGAGTTGGCGTAAGTGAAGATCGACACTCCAAGATTGAGAGGTTACCAGTCATACCTTAGATTTGCCAGTTAGACACACCGTTTCCCCCGAAGAGGACAATATCTGTTAGCGGTGGATCTAGGCCGTTATAGTCTAAGAGTTGGCGTAAGTGAAGATCGACACTCCAAGATTGGGAGGTTACCAGTCATACCTTAGATTTGCCAGTTAGACACACCGTAAGAGGTCAGTATCTGTTAGCGGTGGATCTAAACCGTTACAGTCTAAGAGTTGGCCTAAGTGAAGATCGACACTCCAAGATTGGGAGGTTACCACTCATACCTTAGATTTGCCAATTAGACACACTGTGAGGCTAATTACAGTATATCGGGAGGTTATAATTTCGATTTTCCTGTTTAAATTTTTGGAAGTGAACGTAGAAGGTTTAGATGATGATTGGATGTGAAGATTAACTAAATATTGTCTTAAATTGACAATAGTTAAACATTGTGTTATCATACTAGACGCGTTTTAAAACTGTGAGATTGATTGCTAACTAGAACTGATAATATCTGTTAGCAGTCTGTTTGAAAAAAAGTAAAATAAAATAAAATATATATATATATATATTTTTTCATTTAGTGGAGAAAAGCCAAACTCAAGAAGAAATCCTCAATGAAAATAGAAGTCAGATTTCACTGCAGGCCAAACACATGTGCCATTAAAAAAATTAAAAAAATGAAATAAAAAAAGAAAAATTAGAAATAAAAAAAAGCCTCCACTTACCTTTTTCCTTTTTGTTTTTTTTTTTATAAATTAAATCAATAATTTAAAGTGGACCCCACAGATCTGGCTTTCAAGATCTGATGATTAGGCAGCCAGACTCCAAAATCCGCCAATGTGGACCGTCTGATTTCGACATCACAAAGGCCTAGTGGCGATCTTGATGTAATGCTTAAAGAGTCGGCCACTTTTATTGGGCCCCTCGACTCTCTCATCCCGTGAGCGTAATGGGCCCATGGGCTTTCTAGGGCCCACTCTTCAGGCCCATTACACTTCGTGACATACTGCTTTATGTCACTATTAAATCACCCAATTAATTACTGTATATCTTTATCCAGAAAGAGACGGAGAGTCGTCTATTTTCAAGATGAACGGTTGAGATTTTCCCCCCATGGATTTATTTAGTAACGTTACTGAAAGGTTCTTGCACGTGTGAATAAATTAGTGGGAGATTTCAAAAAATAAAATAAAACACGCTATGCTACACGTGGGAGTGACGACTTGGATACACGAAACGACGACGTTTGTAAAAGCCATTGGAACGAATAAATAAATAAATAAATAAATTGTATGCATGGTGAGTGTTGAGGCATGACGTCAAATAATTAAGCAAAGATAATCAACCTAATTTTCAGTGAAGTGGATGATTATGCCATCTAAATCAGGATATTTTGACTCTTAATATAACAATAAACAAATAAAATTTAAAATATATTAAATTCATTCAACTGCTTGACGACCCTAAATTTCCATCTAGAGTTGCCGCTAATGTCTCATCATGCTCATCTCTAATGCAGAATATAACTCTAAGAATACTCATCTTTATTAGCAGAAAAATTTAAAACTTCAGAATACGTTAAAACATTAAAAAACATTATGGAGTTTAAAATAAGATAAAACAATTACAAATTAAATAATTTAAATAAATAAAATGCAAACACTCTATCCTAACCAAGACTAGAAATTTTAATATGCACTATCCTATGCACGCGACATAGTCTCTGATCACGATACCTTCGTCAACCGTACATGAGTGCCTTGCTTTTATTTGAAAAACAATATGACACGCAGCCTGATATTTTGACTTTTCGATTGGTAATGTCCTCCCTCGAAAACTCGGTGCGACAGTTAGGCATTCTTAGACAAAAGAGTGGTCATTCAAGATTGGTCGTTGTGAGCAGGGAGGGTTAATTCTGAAGCCCGTCTTAAGTAAATAAATAAATATAAATATAATCCTTATTTTGATTATAAAATTTTAATATTTAATAGGTTTGAAATTAACATTTTAATAATTTAAAATTTAAATAAATTGTTATAATTCGTTAATTTTTACCATTAATGCATTGTTTTCCTCAATTTTGATTTTATTTTCTAGTTAATAATTTCCCTAAAATAGCAATAAAACATATATTTCAATGATTTAATTAAAAAAAAAAAAATCCAGAAAAAAACAAAGACGAAGCTTTCATGTTCATCATCTTCTTCAATGAGTTGATTATTAAACGGAGTCTGGAATCGCGACTCCATTAACGACCAAGAGCTAAGGATCGGTTTGTTCATATAAATAAAATAAAATAAAATTAAAAAAAAAGAAGAAGAAGAGNTTACCTTTTTCCTTTTTGTTTTTTTTTTTATAAATTAAATCAATAATTTAAAGTGGACCCCACAGATCTGGCTTTCAAGATCTGATGATTAGGCAGCCAGACTCCAAAATCCGCCAATGTGGACCGTCTGATTTCGACATCACAAAGGCCTAGTGGCGATCTTGATGTAATGCTTAAAGAGTCGGCCACTTTTATTGGGCCCCTCGACTCTCTCATCCCGTGAGCGTAATGGGCCCATGGGCTTTCTAGGGCCCACTCTTCAGGCCCATTACACTTCGTGACATACTGCTTTATGTCACTATTAAATCACCCAATTAATTACTGTATATCTTTATCCAGAAAGAGACGGAGAGTCGTCTATTTTCAAGATGAACGGTTGAGATTTTCCCCCCATGGATTTATTTAGTAACGTTACTGAAAGGTTCTTGCACGTGTGAATAAATTAGTGGGAGATTTCAAAAAATAAAATAAAACACGCTATGCTACACGTGGGAGTGACGACTTGGATACACGAAACGACGACGTTTGTAAAAGCCATTGGAACGAATAAATAAATAAATAAATAAATTGTATGCATGGTGAGTGTTGAGGCATGACGTCAAATAATTAAGCAAAGATAATCAACCTAATTTTCAGTGAAGTGGATGATTATGCCATCTAAATCAGGATATTTTGACTCTTAATATAACAATAAACAAATAAAATTTAAAATATATTAAATTCATTCAACTGCTTGACGACCCTAAATTTCCATCTAGAGTTGCCGCTAATGTCTCATCATGCTCATCTCTAATGCAGAATATAACTCTAAGAATACTCATCTTTATTAGCAGAAAAATTTAAAACTTCAGAATACGTTAAAACATTAAAAAACATTATGGAGTTTAAAATAAGATAAAACAATTACAAATTAAATAATTTAAATAAATAAAATGCAAACACTCTATCCTAACCAAGACTAGAAATTTTAATATGCACTATCCTATGCACGCGACATAGTCTCTGATCACGATACCTTCGTCAACCGTACATGAGTGCCTTGCTTTTATTTGAAAAACAATATGACACGCAGCCTGATATTTTGACTTTTCGATTGGTAATGTCCTCCCTCGAAAACTCGGTGCGACAGTTAGGCATTCTTAGACAAAAGAGTGGTCATTCAAGATTGGTCGTTGTGAGCAGGGAGGGTTAATTCTGAAGCCCGTCTTAAGTAAATAAATAAATATAAATATAATCCTTATTTTGATTATAAAATTTTAATATTTAATAGGTTTGAAATTAACATTTTAATAATTTAAAATTTAAATAAATTGTTATAATTCGTTAATTTTTACCATTAATGCATTGTTTTCCTCAATTTTGATTTTATTTTCTAGTTAATAATTTCCCTAAAATAGCAATAAAACATATATTTCAATGATTTAATTAAAAAAAAAAAAATCCAGAAAAAAACAAAGACGAAGCTTTCATGTTCATCATCTTCTTCAATGAGTTGATTATTAAACGGAGTCTGGAATCGCGACTCCATTAACGACCAAGAGCTAAGGATCGGTTTGTTCATATAAATAAAATAAAATAAAATTAAAAAAAAAGAAGAAGAAGAGAAAATTGTGTTATAAAAAGGAAAAAGAAATGAAAGAAAATGGGAGGAAAGAGAAGTTTGGAAGTTTCTGTTCCAAGTTGGGTATGGAACTCACAGTTCTCTCGTCTTTGCAACCACTAAAATCAGCCCCCACTCTCCCCTACACAGATGGGAATTGATCGTCTTCTTTGTCGGCCATTTGAGCTTCACAATTTCATCTCTGATTTCTGTTCTTCATTTTAATAATCCATTGGAACATCTCTCAACTCTCTTCTTTCTTCTTTTTGTTTTTGGTTCGACTAATTTGGGGGTTTCCGCTGGTTCAATATAATATGGTAAAAGTGCGGAATCATTTCTCTATGATTCTTCGTTGTTTTTAGAGTGCCAAGTGTTTGATTACAGCCGCAAAGTACTAGAGATTGTGTTCATTTTTGTTTTTCTTCTTCTTCTTTCTGCCGAATTATTGATTGAAATTCGGCGACATCCATTATTGCGAAGGCTTTGAAATTCAATCTCGATCTGCTACTTTTTTCTTGTTCCTTTTCGTCGTTTTTGATTTATGAGCTCCATGGTTTTAAGGTCGTCGTTAGAAGATGTGAAGTGGAAGAAGACATGGCCGGATTGCTGTGTTTATTATCCTTTCTTCGACGAGTGATGGCTATGCTATGAGGTATGTAGCTTGTTAAGAGTTTTTGTGATGTTTTGAAATGAATACCGTGGAACTTTGAATCTGATATGAACTTGTTAGGAACTTTAAGCAAAAGAGATATCTATTTTCTTTGTGAGATCTGTTCTTATTAGGCAATGCTGTTTGTTTGAAATACTAGGGGGTTTCTACGGCTGCTATGTTGCTGGATTATCTGGTAGTTAATATGTCAAGGGGAGGATTCTTGGTCAGGATTGTTGGATTTTGGTTTGCAATCATTCTTCTTTCTTGTAATTCACAAGGCTTGAACTTAGAAGGACTGTCTCTTTTGGAGCTGAAAAAGGCTTTCAAGGATGAGTTTGATAGGTTGAAGAACTGGAATCCTTCGGACCAGACACCGTGTGGTTGGATCGGTGTGAAATGCACGTCTGGTGAAGCTCCGGTCGTGTGGTCACTCGACTTGAAGTCGAAAAACCTCTCTGGATCTGTGAACCGTGTAATCGGTAACTTGATTCACCTAACTTATCTTGATCTCTCTGACAATGAGTTCACTGGAAACATTCCCAAAGAAATTGGTAATTGTTCAGGTCTTGAGTCTCTTTCTCTGAATAACAACATGTTTGAGGGGGAAATCCCACCTGAATTGGGGAAGCTTTCTTCCTTGAGGAGCTTAAATATTTTTAACAATCGAATAAGTGGTTCGATCCCGGAAGAGCTCGGGAACTTATCGTCACTTGTCGAGCTTATGGCGTACACTAACCAGCTCACCGGACCGTTGCCTCGTTCTATTGGGAATCTCAAGAATCTTAAGAGATTAAGAGCTGGACAGAATGCTATATCTGGAAGCATACCTTCTGAAATAAAAGGGTGCCAGAGTCTTAACATGCTTGGCCTAGCTCAAAATGAGATAGGAGGGGAGCTACCAAAGGAGCTTGGGATGCTTCATAACTTGACTGATATGATTCTTTGGAGTAACCAGTTTTCTGGGACTATTCCTGAGGAGCTTGGGAACTGTTCGAGCCTCGAGGTGCTCGCCCTGTATGCAAATCATCTCGTTGGCCCCATACCAAAGGCATTGGGGAATCTCAGTTCTTTGAAGAAGTTGTATCTTTACAGAAATGGGCTTAATGGGACTATTCCAAAGGAAATTAGTAATCTTTCTCTGGTTGAAGAGATTGATTTCTCAGAGAACTCTTTAACAGGGGACATCCCCTCTGAGTTAAGTAAGATAAAGGGCCTGCGCTTGCTTTTCCTCTTCAAAAACCTGCTCACTGGTGTAATCCCTGATGAACTTAGCACCTTGAGTAACTTGACATGGCTAGACCTATCAATTAATGATCTTAGAGGTCCCATACCATTTGGTTTTCAATATTTGACCAAGATGTTACAGCTGCAGCTCTTTGATAACTCTCTAACTGGTAGCATTCCGTCAGGGCTCGGTCTTTTCAGCTGGCTTTGGGTGGTCGATTTTTCGATCAACAACTTAACCGGGACGATACCGTCTCACCTTTGTCATCATTCTAACCTGAGTATTTTGAACTTGGAGTCTAACAAGTTTTATGGCAACATCCCTTCTGGAATCCTAAACTGTAGACCACTGGTGCAGCTTCGTCTCGGTGGTAACATGCTTACCGGGGCGTTTCCATCAGAACTTTGCAGCTTGAAGAACCTTTCTGCTATTGAACTTGGCCAAAATAATTTCAGTGGTCCAATTCCTAAGGATATTGGAAGATGTCAAAAGTTGCAAAGGCTTCATATTGCAAACAACTTCTTCACATCTAACTTGCCAAAAGAGATTGGAAGTTTAACTCAGTTGGTCACTTTGAATGTTTCATCAAATCAGCTCACTGGTCAGTTGCCACTTGAATTTTTCAACTGCAAGATGCTTCAACGACTCGATCTCAGCCACAACGTCTTTATAGGTTCTTTACCGAATGAGATCGGATCACTTTCGCAACTCGAGCTTCTCATCCTCTCAGGAAATAAGTTCTCAGGAAACATACCTGCAGGACTAGGAAACATGTCTCGTATGACCGAGTTGCAGCTCCGCGGTAACTTGTTTTCTGGTGAAATTCCAAAGGAGTTGGGATCCCTTTTAAGCTTGCAGATTGCAATGGATCTTAGTTATAACAATCTAACTGGGAGAATACCACCAGAGCTTGGAAGACTCTCTCTTTTGGAGATTCTTCTGCTCAATAACAATCATTTGACAGGACAAATTCCTACAGAGTTTGACAACCTATCTAGTTTATCAGTCTGCAACTTCTCCTACAATGATCTTACTGGACCTATACCTTCAATTCCTTTGTTTCAGAACATGGGCATCGATAGCTTCGAAGGCAACGGCGGACTTTGCGGCGGCCCTCTCGGCGATTGCAGCGGGGATCCTTATTCTCGTTCAACGCCATTAGAGAGTGCAAATACATCACGGGGTAAACTCATCACAGGCATTGCTTGTGCTGTAGGTGGGATTTCTCTCATTTTGATTGTGATTATTTTGCATCACATGAGACGTCCACACGAATCTTCGACGCCGAATAAGGAGATTCCGTCCTCTGACTCAGATTTTTACTTACCTCCCAAGGAGGGATTTACCTTCCATGATCTGGTTGAAGTCACAAATAACTTTCATGATAGCTATATCATTGGAAAGGGGGCTTGTGGGACGGTTTATAAGGCCGTGGTACCGACCGGGCAGATCATCGCTGTTAAGAAGCTGGCATCCAACAGGGAAGGAAACAGCATTGAGAACAGTTTTCAGGCTGAAATTTTGACTCTTGGACAGATAAGGCATCGAAATATCGTTAAGCTTTATGGATACAGCTACCACCAAGGCTCCAATCTGCTTCTTTATGAATACATGGAAAAAGGTAGTTTAGGTGAGCTAATCCATGGGTCCTCTTACTGCTTGGATTGGCCAACTCGGTTCACGATCGCGGTGGGAGCTGCCGAAGGACTAGCATATTTGCATCATGACTGCAAACCAAAGATAGTTCACCGTGATATCAAATCAAATAACATTCTCCTCGACGATCACTTCGAAGCTCACGTCGGTGATTTCGGTTTGGCAAAGGTGATTGACATGCCTCATTCTAAGTCGATGTCAGCCGTTGCAGGATCTTATGGATACATCGCTCCTGGTAAGCTCTTTGTTCTAACTCGAATATCAAAATTTTCACAAGTTTTTGGTAGTTATGAGCATATCATTGACATTTTCATCATGCAAACTAGAAGAAATCCTGAAGTAGTATACCTATTCCATTCTCTTTTCTGGGTGCAGAATATGCTTACTCTATGAAGGTTACAGAAAAATGCGATATTTATAGTTTTGGAGTCGTTCTTCTAGAGTTGTTAACGGGAAAAACTCCCGTTCAGCCAATAGATCAGGGAGGCGATCTTGTAACGTGGGTGAAAAATTTTATCCGTGACCATTCATACATGTCGAGAATATTTGATTCTCGGTTGAACCTTCAAGACCGAAGTATCGTCGAGCACATGATGAGTGTACTTAAAATCGCTCTAATGTGCACGAGTATGTCGCCTTTCGATCGACCATCGATGCGAGACGTTGTATCAATGCTTATAGAGTCTAACGAGCAAGAAGTGAACTTCATTCCATCTCCGGATTCGGATCTTCCCCTCAAAGATAACACTGTATGACTGTTTCTCCATTCTTGGAAGTTCCATAAGATGGCTGAAGATTGCTATAATTGCTGATTGGTCCTCCTGATTTTTTTTTCTAACAGGAAATTGATTGGTTTCATAGCTTTTTTTTTTTCTTTTTTTTGAAAATATGTGCATTGAGTTTTGAGTATTTGGGGGTAATTGGTTGAAGATAGGTATTCTCCAATTCTGTATTTTTTGTTAAAGAAGCTAATACAGTTTTCATGTACAGTTGGTAATACCATCTTTCTGTATGTAAAACTATCACTCTTATCAATAAAACTCTTTGAACTTCTTCCTTTCAGTTCCTATCCTAATGTTCTTAAATTTGACTCAAAACTACTCTTAGAACGTTTAATATCTCAAATGGGTGATCGTATGATTTGCATTTATATTTGTTTCTACTAACAAAGCATTCCTGGTATGGGTGTGGAAACCTTTTTCTAGCAGATGCGTTTTATAAGCTTGAGGGGAAGCCCGAAAGGGAAAGTCCCAAAGAGGACAATATCTACTAGGGGTATAATCTTGAGGGGAAGCTCGAAAGGGAAAACCCCAAAGAGGACAATATCTGCTAGGGGTATAACTTTGAGGGGAAGCCTGAAGGGTATAACCTTGAGGGGAAGCCCGAAAGGGAAAGTCCCAAAGAGGATAATATCTACTAGGGGTATAATCTTGAGGGGAAGCTCGAAAGGGAAAACCCCAAAGAGGACAATATCTGCTAGGGGTATAACTTTGAGAGGAAGCCCGAAAGGGAAAGCCCCAAAGAGGACAATATCTACTAGGAGTGTGCTTGAACTGTTACAGGAGAACGTTGGGTCCCCAAGGGGTGGATTGTGAGATCCCACATCGGTTGGGGAGGAGAACAATACATTTCTTATAAGGTGTGGAAATCTCTCCTTAGTAGACGCGTTTTAAAACCTTGAGAGAAAGCTTGAAAGGGAAAGCCATTGTAAGGGTGTGGAAACGGTTTTAAAACCTAAAACTTTGAGGGGAAGCCCGAAAGAGAAAACCCTTATAAGGGTGTGGAAACTTCTCCCTAGTCGACAAGTTTTAAAACCTTGAGGGGAAGCACGAAATGGAAAACTCAAATTAGACAATATTTCCCATGAAGAGGTTTCTAGATATGACAGCTCCAATCAACCTAAAATCTTTAGTCGATGTCGGGTTGCAGTAAATTTAATTGTATCGATACTTCAACACTCTCCTTCACTTATCAACTTCAAAATTTATAGAACGTCTAACGAGTGGAAATCATTGTTAATTAAGGAGGAAACAACATTATAGTAGTTCAAACACAAATCTCCTACTCTGATACGATACGATAGATCTCACTATGTCGATGCATGGGACTCTGTTTATAAGTCAAATTGGATTTTGATATGCAAGATTTGGTGGAAGAATGGCCTTGGAAAGAGCCATTAGTGAACAGAATAATCTCTTGACTTTTATAAAACTATTCACTCCAATTCTTTGCCCAAGTTGAGAGCTGATAACGAAATCCTCTATTCTTCACTCTAATTCTTTATCTTCGTTGTACTAAAAGAATCGAATTTTTAACTCAACATTCTTCATTTGATCATGACATGTCGTTAGAGATGTTGATGGGGCTGGCTTCTTTGTCTCAATCTTGGCCCCGGGATAGGATGGAGATTGGAGCAGGGTTGGAGACGAGAATGAGGAATGTAATCCCCACTCTCACCCCCATTTAGCAAACGGAAAAAAAAATCTCTATGCTTCCTCTCCCATTTTCGTTTAAACGGGATTTTCCACTATGTACCGGAAAAGTCCCCACGAAGTCTAATCCTACAAGTTAAATGGACATCTCTATGTATTATAAAAAAATATAGAAATACAAAAAANAAAAAAAAAAAAAAAAAAAAAAAAAAAAAAAAAAAAAAAAAAAAATTTGTTAATGTTAATGTTTTAAGCAATATCACAATCTACTTACCTACGATGGATCCTCTGCCCGTAATGTGTTATTGGGCTGCCCGTCGGCAGAAAGAGACTGTCCATCTTCTTGTTTTACATTTTCGTCTGTCGCCATCTATCAGAACACTTCACTGTTCATATATATATATATATATATATATATATATATATATATATATATATTTATTTATTTTTCTAATTTTAAAAGTTGACCGATAAATATTTTTCTCAACTATAGGGCTGTAGGAACCTAAAAAAATCAATTATTATACCTAGATTTGATTTTAATAAAAATTTTGACCAAATTTGGAATTCCCCATACTATTGTAATTTATTATTATTAATTTTTTAAATTTTGATATTGAAGTTAAATAAGTTTATTATTAAAAAAAAAAAAAAAAAACAGAAAAAGATATTTCTTTTATTTGAACCTCCCACTTTTAAAAAATGATTACATGTTAATAGTTAGTAAATTAAGTTTATTTTAATAGGCTACTTGTTTTACGCATAATAAAAAGGTATGTTAGTGAAGCGTGATTGACACCGTTAATACTACTCAAAAAGACCTTCTACACACCCTTTGTTAAATGATCGAGTTTAGTCAAAATTTGCTATAGAAGTTGCTCCGACTTTGGACTAACCTCTTGGAAATATATAATTGGACAATTTCATTGGTTTTTGCATGACTTGACTCGTTTTTTTAACTGGTTTAATAGTTGGGACAATAGGATTTTTAGTTTTTTAAGATGTGTGGTTAGCAAGACCGAATTTGTATCATTTTTTCTTGTACAACCATTTTGTTCATAGCAATAATTCAAGTATCCTATTGTGAACCAAAATGTCATTTTTGCTAATATGGGAAACCACTCAAACCCAATCCAACTTTTAAAGAGATTTCTTTTACGCATAATAAGCGATTTGTTTTATTCTACTTTAAAGCAGGACCGACATCACTACTATTAGTAAACACTCTCTCTGTAAACACTCTCTCTCTAAGGGATCGAGTTTAGTCGAAATTTGCTGTAAAAATTACTTCAGCTTCAGACTAACTATTGGGAAAGATATAATTGGGTAATTCATTCTTATTAGAAAAAGGAAGTTAGTCTGGAAAGATAGAATTGGGTAATTCATTCTTATTAGAAAAAGGAACCGTTTACTTGTCATATCTCTTTGTTCTTTGAGTTGTTCTAGTAGTCGGGTAGGAAAATCTTGCAACTTTGACAGACTAGAGACGTGTGGTAAGTACGACAAGATTCATATCATATTTACATTTATATGGTTTAAAAAAAAAAAAAAACCAACGTCCTTTTTACTAATATTGTTCCCACTCAAAGCATTTTAGGATCTAAGCCCAATGGGAATGAAGGCATGTGATGTATAAGATATATTGCTTGAAGGGTTCAG
The DNA here is from genome assembly GCF_002806865.2 of Cucurbita pepo subsp. pepo. NCBI lineage: Eukaryota > Viridiplantae > Streptophyta > Magnoliopsida > Cucurbitales > Cucurbitaceae > Cucurbita > Cucurbita pepo. The sequence continues at coordinate 12,127,428 of NC_036640.1, forward strand.
TCCTGATGTGAAAGAATGGCTCATAATTGGATAAATAGCACTCAAATAGAAATTGCCCCCCACATAAGAAAGCATGATGAGGATTTTCTTTAGCGCAGTTCATCTATATATCAATTTGGCTCTCTTTAGATACAACAAAAATTGCTACCATGGCATATTGTTAAGCCTCCAGCTCAAACGAAAACATCTATCATCAAACATTATAATAAGATTATTGTGATTATAATAAATAAATTAAAAAAAAAAAAAGAAGAAATCTAATCTTGGTAGATAATATATAATAAAAGTAGATTGCATGATATGATGCTCCAATTTCAAATCAGGCTAGTTGGGCAATTTGAAGAAGATGAAAGATTTGATGTTACAACAGGATATTATATTTTAATAGTTTTTCTAATGGTTAATTTGTGGTGATGATAACTTTGCTTAGATTCATTTAGATTAGAAGACCCTTGGTGTAATTATTGCATCTAAGAAAGAAATTTAGAAAGTTAACAATGGGAACAAAGATTTCACATAAACAAATATGGAGTTGTGAGGTGAGGTGTAACGGCTCAAGTCTACCGCTAGCATATATTGTCCGCTTTAGCTCATTATAAATGGTACCAAAGCCAGACACTGAGCAGTGTGCCAACAAGGATATAGAGCCTTCAAGGGAGGTGCATTGTGAGATATCATATCGATTCGAAAGGGGAACGAAACATTTCTTACAAGGATGTGGAAACCTCTCCTTAATAGATGCGTTTTAAAACTTCAAGGATAACGACGATATATAATAGGCCAAAGCGAACCATATCTATTGAAACTTTGGCGGGTGTGAATGGAAACAGAATTTGATGCTAACTTCTTCCAAACCATCTTGGGCTGTGTAGCGCATAGGAGGTTGGCGCCACCAAGCCAACAGAAACTTAATCCTCCACCAGAGGAAATGTCTAACAACCACCTTAGTGGAAATTTAATCCTCAAACAGTTCACTATTGTGGATGTTTCAATTTAGCCTACAGACTTTTGATTACATAGGCACTAAAAAATAGACCACATTTCTAAACAACATTATTATCTACTTTGAACCAAAAAATTTAGTCACGATCTTAATAATTACCATTTTCCAACAGATTGATTGCACCATAAACTTAGTAATGTGATGGAATTACCACTCCTAAATTTGTTTTTGTTACTTCTGCCTCCCATTTGTCCTTATGAACAAATATTAAGAAACATTTCTATTTGTTATTTCTCTCTAACTATCCTTCCTCTTCATGAGTCTCGCAAGTTTTTACCTTAGTAACCAATGGCTATCTCTTCTCTTTGCATCTAACTTTGGTAGTTTTGGTCTCAACAAACCTCCTTTTAGACCTACTTCCTCAACCCTGACAACCCTTTTATCCTCAAACATTGCTCTAAAAGTTTAGCTGGGTCTAAGATCATTGAGCCTATCAAAACAATGAGGCTTGCCTAATAAATACTACAATATTCCAAAAATTTTGAGAACTGGAAAGGCTAATGCTATTGGATTTCAGAGTGAATTGAAACAAGTAGCTTGATTGATCGTTGCCCAATCAAAGAACTTGCTGATTCTGATACTTAATAGTTTTTTCCCATCATACAATCTCCCTCTGTTTCCTCTGTTTCCTCTGTTTCAGCATCTGTGTTTGGCTCTCCCTAACTGGTTTCTTAAAATCTTGATTAAAAAAATGAGTAAAAATAAATATGTAAATAAAATAGGCCCAAGCTTTTACCATTGACAGAGGGAAACAATGGTTTTGAGTTAAATAGCAACACCCTCTAGGCCTCTACATTCTTCATTTTTATGATTTACCCGTAAAAAAAAAAAAGAAAAAAGAAAAAAATTCCACTAATGTACCTTGTATTCCTTCTTATGGAAAGGCGATTTGACAGAAGAAATCAATTCCTAATAAACTGCCAAAACACAGCCCGTTTGACCTCCGTCAAGTCTACAGAGAAAAATAGGCTAAAAATTACAGAAATAAAAAGGAAAATGGAGACAATAAGATCAAGAGCATCCAAAAAGCAGAGAACTCTTCAGTAGTGAACGCCTGATTTCACGTACGGAATAACATGAAATGCAATTATTACCGACCATTATATGCCACAGGAGTACTGAACAAACGTTGATATATTATTAATAACCTCAAAGGTACATGGTAAAAAAAAAAAAAAAAAAAAAAAAAGGTGACCTTTACTAGGAAATACTGCCCTAAGATAACCGGGGAATTCAAATTCCTTCGCTATACTCATATTCATGACGCAAAATAGCCTTCCTTTCCTGAACTACATTATAGAATCTAGCTTTGGAAAGGCCAAGATCATGACAGTAAAAGTAAAACTAGTAGAGAAGTAGAACAGAGTAGAGTGAACTTAGCTGGTCTGGTGCTTCACCACGAGAAATCCTTCTTCCAGTTTACTTCGTCGTCACTGAAATAAAACCCATCTTCCAAAACCAACCAAGAGCATTTCCTGAGGGCACTACAGCGATATATATCTCTTGGTACCTTGAATGCGTCAAAACTCTTCCTTGTACGGTCAAGCTTGACAGTGCATGAGAATTGAGAGGTTGTAGTAATCCAGAAGTTGGTCCTGACGGGCCAACTGAAATCATCATGCTCTTGGAGCGCACGCCCGCCGATATCACTGTCTTTGGACGCGCACCATATCACCAGAGGAAGTGAGGAGTTGTTTGTGAAGCCATTGATCACACGGACTTCGTATTCTATGCCATACAGTTGCTCTGGAGGTAACAATGACATGAAAACAGTGAAGAATGGAAATAAAATGAGCATCAGAATACTAATGAGTATCTTCATGATCATTAAGAATGGAAATTGGAAATTTCTGGTGTAAACGATGGCAGTCTTGTTCAAGCTTTATATGCTCTCAAAATGGTAATTCTAGACTATTTACGTTCTCTATGATGAGAATGTACTAGTTCGGTGAAATGCACTTCCACTATTCATATTCTGTGTTAAATATGAAATGAAATGGTTGTGAAAAACTTAGATATCAGAACCGTATTTTATCTTTTCTAGATATTCTTGTAAACAAATCGAGAGAGGATTATATGCTCCTCCATTAATTTGACACGTTTTCTATATATCGAACATTTGGAAAAGACATATAGACGGAAACCTACTAGCAGCGACGCGGCGCGTGATTTTGTTCAGAACTTTCTTTAGGAAAATGATGAAAATCTTAAATGACAGTGTTTTCAAGCTAGCCCCCCTGAAGAAAATGGCAGTGTACTTTAATAATCACACCGTGGACCAAAATATGCGATGTGAATGAGCTTTATGCAACACCAACGCCAATAGTTCAGAAAGTACTTTCCGATTACTATAAACTTCTATAAAAAAAAAAAATACTAAACTATAATCATCCGAAAATCTTAGTGCTCATGTAAACACTTTGAATTCACAAAATTGAATATAATAGTTTAGAAGCTCTTCGATAATTATTTTCTTTCTAATCATCCTGTAATCTTTTATTGAAATGGGGTTTAAAAATCTAATCAATCAAAATTCATGAGCTAAATCATACATTCATAGATATAAAATAATAATAAACTAATACTCGTTCCAAAAAAAACGTGCTTTTCTTTCCAAAGTGTTTCAAAAGTGAAAATTCTAGACAAACTTGTTATGTTCGTTAACAAGTTTAGTTTTAAAAATAGAAAACTAAAAAGACATTAGCTTAATTATCTACCAAATTCTAATTTCAACTATTCCTTTTATCTAAGGTCCCTGAGAAAGAATATTACTCAAATGCTACCCTTGGATCCAAGGACTACAAGATACTCGAGACGATTATCGATTAACTATACTCTTGCTTCGAAAATAATGACCCAAGAATTTCAGAGTACCTGTACTTATAGGGTCCACTGAAAGTACCTCCTTCGAAAAATAATCTTCGTGAGCTCCGCTGACATTTTCAGGTTGGAAAGCTGCGGTCAAAGTGTATGTCAAAGTCTAGATCATTGTTCATCATACATACTACACAAGTCTACTTTACTCCAGACTTTTTAAAAAATAAATAAATAAATAAATACCGACTGTTCAGTGGTGCTTAAGTAAACAGTTATCGATCATTTTTTATAGAACGCTACGTTTACCATTTTCAGAGTTCGGCAATATGTAAAACTGACCTCTACACCCTTACCCAAACAAGGTTTAGCCTCATAGGAGCACCAATTAGATCTCTCAAATTCACTCCCCCCATCTTATCGCTATCCTATGTATTAATATCAACTATTACGATATAATTTATATCAATCCACTTGTGGCACACTCCTAGATAAACTCAAATCTTCAGCCTACAGAACAAAAAATGGAAAAAGAAAAAAAAAGAAAAGAAAAGAAAAAAGATATGGTGCCTTATCCACTCTACGAACAAAATGGTGTCTGTCACGGTCCTATCGTGTCTAACAGTCCTTAGAATGTGACCAATTATACTTGGGTATAAAATGATGGTTCTAATTCTCCCATATTGAAACAATATCAGTCGCCTTACCATTATACTATATTGACGCCTCAATTTCTGTTCACTAGCAATGCATCACGTTCGACAAATCAGATTATTTGTTTCTACTTTCTCTAAGACTTCGCTACAGTCAACTCGTCTTTAATTAACTTTAGTACCTGAAATGGACCATAAAGCCAAATGCATCAATGGTTTCAATACATAAATAATGATCTCATTGGAAGTTTGAGTGATCTTAAAAGAGAGATGATTTGTAACCAACATCAATGGTAAACAAACCTAACAGTTTTTGGAGAGAAAATTACTGAGATGAGAAGTAAAAAAAAACCTTTCTAACCTTGGCACTAAAGAAAGGCTGTGAGGCAGACTACTTCTCGGCCTCACCACCGAGCACGAACCAATATGGTTCATTAGGTAACGACCAATGACAAGTGTGGTTCCACTATGCAAACTGGCATTCGGTTCCTTCTGCAACAGAACGATGGCAGGGACTGAACCATAAATCACCGACCCACGGGCATAGTGCTGGGTTTTCCCGTCTGGAACGGAAAGAAGAAAAAGGCATAACAATTTGAAAAGAGCATACTCCATTAATTTGAAGCCACGATTACAAGACCATGCTTATGAATGTCCCCCATCACATTGAAAAAGATAAAAATAACCATCTGTAGTAAGCGCAGGAGTGTCAAACAAAGCATAGCTAAACCAACTAAGGCATATACTTTAGCCAAGACAATGTTTGAACTAAAAGGAAAGAAAAATGAGGTTATTATTTCACAAAGATAAAAGCGACCTAGCAGTACAAGAATATATTTATTCACAAGAATGCTAAAACCTATGAACAGTTCCATTCATTCGCATGTAAGCCATACCATAAGAATAGTGTACCTTTGGAATTGAGACTGGCTTAGTCAATCTCACCCAGGCTGCTTAACCGATATATTTCATCTTCAAGGCCAGAAAAGTGATTCAAAAGTTCTTTATGAAGTTCTCAGGAATCGACATGACTTTCTTCCAACAGTGAGAGACACTGGTGCATAACCTTTAATCGATTAGTTAGCAATTCCATTCCCTTACCGATTCCATTCCCTTACCGATTCCTTCAGGAAGCTTTCTTTTCCTGCTAGATGGTCCTTAAACGATCTCCATGCTCTTACATTCCCAAAATATCAAGCTATCCGTCAAGATATACAAGCATTTACTCATAAGAGTAATATATAACGACTTTTCAGAACTCAGTAGTAATAAATTAAGAATAAACAGATTAAAAAACTGCGTCAAAATTTAATTAGCTGCTAATTACGTGCAAATCTGAAAGGTAAATGCCATGCCAATGCCTCGTCTTCACATACCGTAAAAACACGCGACAATGAGAATCGCCAAAGAAAAAAAAAACATTAAAGATTAAAAGAAATCGCAGAGCGGATACGGTGAGGCTTTCGACCAATGAAATCAAGCCTGATTTACTTGATAAATTCAAATCCTCCAGTTTATTGAGCAGCTGAACACGATTCTCGACGGCCTGTAAAATATAATTGTACATCAATCAGTCACTGGAAGGAAGTATCTGCCGTTCACGAAATCTAATAGCAGAAATTCAACAACATACGAGAGCAAATGCTGAAGGACTTAGTCCAGAAAATGAAGAAAATATTATAGAACAAATATGGATACCGATAAATCCTTGCGGATTCAACCACAGATTGCGAGTAGTAACAAACAATCGAAGCATGATCACACCCGAAACATTGCTAACAAAATAGAATTCGACTCAAAATCATTTTCCGAAAACCAGAAGAAAGAAACTTCAAAGTGAGATGCAATGGATAAACGGAAATTACATCTGAAGACGAAATGGCATCGAGAATGCTCAGCAAATCGCCGCTTGACCCTCTTCCGTCCATCGCTCCTCTTGCTCTTCCTCGCGCGCGTAATCCATCCGTTTGCGTATTCGAAGCTTTCCCGCCTTCGGGATGCGTAAAAAAGTAAGCCCGGTCCAGGAAGTTGGATTTTATATGACCCTTCAACTTTTCATTATTTCATTTTTACCCCAAAATTATGTTCTTTTATGTGGGCCGCCCCAACAGCCCAGACGATTTTTCCTCTTATAGCCGTAACTTTTTCCCTGCAAACTACAATATTTCGTAATATTATAAATTTAATATATTATTATGATATATTTATTTTTAAGTATTATGGTCATAATATTTCACGTATAAAAAAATTAGATTTTTTCTTATTAGATAAATGAAACTGAGACGGAGCTAACAAGCTCCGTCTCGACCCTATTTCTCATCCCGTCTCGCCTCCATTTTTTTACCTATAAAAATAAAAAATTTGATAAAATTTCCCGTAGAGAATCCAATCCCGATAAATTATTCAAGAAAAACCTCACCCAATTTCAGAATTTCGCAAAGATAAGAAATGAAATAGAAACGAGGACGAGGATGAGGACGGAGAAGACTTTCCGAGTAAGATGGTAGTGGAAAGCATTGGTACATGAAGCAGCTTATTCATTAATATGTAGATTACATTACAGAGCTAATGCTCCAACGCTCTTTACTGTCGACATACACCTGATATACACAAAACGACACCAAGTTAGCGAGACGACAAGTCGTCTAGCAACGGACTAAAGGGTTCATCTGTGCCTAGCGACCTGACCCGCCACCTCTCCCCGATCCAGACCCAGACCCGGATCCCGTACCCGGACCACTACTCGATCCACCTCCGCCGCCTCCGCCTCCGCCACCACCGCCTCCACCTCCGCCGCCTCTTCTGTTAATAGTTTCCATGCCGCCGCCGGCGTCGGCGTTGGGCTGCTGCTGAGCGAAGCTACTGCTTACGATCAAAACCAAAAAACAGAGGAAAATTCCTGGTCGAGCCATGTGTGGATATGGATAGGGATAGAGAGCATATGTTCGGTTTTATCGTTATTTATAGAGAGCATTTGGGAGATGAGATTTGGGAGTATGGCAGTTGTTGAAGTCTTGGCTTGACAAGGAGGCTCTGGACCGTTGATCTGGCTACCCATGTGGCGGCCTTTTGGCCACCCGATTTGACAACACAGCAAATATATATATAATATTACTCGTTTCGCCTCTTTATGCATGTATATTAACACAAAATTAATTTATTATATATTTATTTATTTATTTACTTACTAAATAATAAATAAATAAATATTTCTTTTTATGTGCATGCGTGCATGCATGCATACTTTGAACAAAAAGCCGCCACCTTCTTGCAAACACAAAAATCAAAACAGTGACCGAATTCCTACACCTCCAACACGACCACTACACGACAACACTTGTTTTTTTTTTTGTGACAGCTTATGGGCGAACAGCGCCACTGACCGGACCGACGTCTCCACCGACACAACGCTGCCGCCGCCCCCAATGCCACCAGCTCCACCAACGCCAGCCAAATTATTCGATCCCGGCGGCACCCCCTCAGCATCGGCATCGCCTCCATCCCTGCGTACCCGTTAAGGCGTGAATAAAGATTAAATTTATCCACCATTAATTTAGGTTCCCATGGATAATAATAATGTTTTGTGTTTCTTTTTTTTTTTTTAATTAAATTTTTTTAAAAAAACGTGAACGAGAAAATAGGTCGAAAACAATGTTATAAACTAAAAACAACGGCAACAACAACCGTTTTGATAGCACATAACTTTAATAGGAAAACGTGACAAATGGTCCTATTCTCCTATAATATATTTTGATACATTTTAATTCCGACGGGTGTAGACATGATTTTTTGTGAATAGTAATACACTCGGTATTGAGACAACATGAAATATTAAAAACCTATTTAATATAAGAGCATATAAAAGGGGTTTGAAATTGACATATGGCTATAAACAACACGTCCTATAGATAATTATATTTAGGAATCTCGACTGTACAAATAAAAATAAACATTGGGTTTTAAAACCATAATTATCTTCAAATACCAAAATTAAAAAAAGTGAGTGAAGAAAGTGAGTGAAGAAATAAAATTAAAAAAAAAAAATCAGTTAGAATTTCACTTGAATCACATTTTGGGAATGGAGGAAGATGGGTAGATCAGTGAGGAAGAAGAAAGGCTGAAACCATCGCTTGTGGCACGAACACTTTCTATTCCCAGTTTAGAAGAGGATGTCAATGCCAACACCCCCTTTGGCCTCTTGTTTTCTTGACCATCAGTACTTCCCCCTTCAACGAGCAGGTCGATCTTCGAGTCGGTTTCTTGCTTGATTTCTTTAAGCATGGCAGCGACATCTTTCATGTTCGGGCGCTCGTCCGGGGCGAAGTTCACACACAGCAATGCTATGCCTAAAACTTGCACCATTTCCTCTATCTCTGACTCTGACCTGGATAGAAGGGCTGCGTCTAGAACTCCCACTCCTTTGTTGTGTCTCACCCAATCAACTACATGTTGCCCTTCTGGTATTGTTGGATCAATTGGTTGCTTTCCGGTTAGGACTTCCAATACTACGACACCAAAGCTGTAAACATCGCTCTTTTCTGTGATCTTCATCATGTATCCATATTCTGAAAGGAAAAGAGAGTTGGTTAAGAATGACTTTAATATCGGGTCGAAAACCAAAATATGTTTGTGTAACAGCCCAAGTCCACCGCTAGCAGATATTGTCTCATTTTGTCCGTTAGATATCGCCATTAGCCTCACGGTTTTAAAACGCGTCTACTAGGGAGATGTTTCCACACCCTTATAAAGAATGTTTTGTTTCCCTCTCCAACCAAGGTAGGATCTCACAATCCACCCCTCCTTGGGGCCCAACGTCCTCGTTGACACACCGCTCGGTGTCTAGCTCTAATACCATTTATAACAGACAAAGCCCACCGCTAGTAGATATTGTCCACTTTAGCCCATTACATATCGTCGTTAGCCTCACGGTTAAAAACGCGTCTACTAGGGAGAGGTTTCCACACCCTTAGAAGGAATGATTCATTCCCCTCTCCAATCGATGTACGATCTCACCATTTGTCTATAATGATGAGACGAAATGGGGGAAAAGAGAAACCAATAGACTCTGCACGATGGTTGGCTTGATCCAATAACATCTTTGATCTTGACACTTAAAAGGTTTTATATTAGCTATAAAGTTTCATGAAGTAAAGACTGGATATAGACATTACTTGATATGAAATAAAGATGATGATCAGAGAAAAAACTACAAGAACTGAAGGAAGAATGGCTTACCAGGAGCAATGTATCCATAAGAACCGGCCACTGTATTGGAGGAACGACCGAAATTACCTTCATCGACGAGCTTGGCAAGGCCGAAATCAGCAATGTAAGCCTCAAAATCCAGGCCAATGAGAATATTATTGGCCTTGATATCCCTGTGAACAATGGCAGGGACACAGTCATGGTGCAAGTAAGCAAGCCCTTGTGCTGCACCAAGCAAAATTTTGTACCTAAGTGTCCAGTCCAAGGCATCATCCCCTCCTCCTCTTTCATGGAGGAGGCTTCCCAAACTCCCATTAGGCATGTAATCATACATAAGCAACCTTGTGTTTTTGTTCCAACAACAACCCAGGAATCTAACAATGTTCTTATGACGGATCAAGCCTAAAGTTTTCACCTCCGTCGAGAAGGAATCCCGAACCCTTGGTTTGTCGTCGGTATACTCATGACTGGCAGCTGATATCGTTGGCCATAGCTTCTTCACGGCAATGATCTCGCCGTTACCGATATCAGCACGATAAACAACCCCAGAACATCCTTTTCCAATCACATTTGAATCTATGAGGCATCTAAGTACTTGATCCACAGAGAAATTTAGTTTCTGGAATGGTGTGAATTGCCAAGGCCATTTGTCCCCTAGCTCCGAATCATCATCATCAATTATGGTTCTTCTTGCTCTAATCACTGCTATAATCCCCATGATTATCAAAACAAATGTTAAAACAACGAGCAAGGCAATTACTATCATAAGTTTATGAGATAATCTCACGTTGTTTACATTCCTTGTTAGTCCTGATCCATCCATTAAGAAACATGAGTCCCTGATCGAAGAACAGAGCCTTTCATTGCCAGTCAGGTCCGTTGGTGCTAGCTGCCTGAAAAGCTTGTTGTCAGGAAGATAACCACTGAAGTTATTGTAAGAGATATTGAGAGAGACCAAATTACTCAGCCCTGCAAGCGGTTTCAAGTCCCCCTCGAGCTTGTTTCTTGACAGATCAAGAACTGAAAGCTTAGTAAGTGCAGATATCTGAGGTGGGATTGGCCCATAGAGCTCATTGTTGCTGAGATTAAGAGCAATTTCAAGAGCATCAAGCCGTCCCAGCTCCACTGGAATGTTGCCTGTAAAATGGTTACTACTAAGATCGAGCCGTTGCAAACCCGAACATAGCCCGAGCGATGCCGGTATTGCTCCCGAGAATAAGTTTGCTCTCAAAGCAAGCTTATTTAACGAAACAAGACTCCCGAAACTCCCCGGGAGCTGACCCGAAAATCGATTCGATGAAACATCTAAGACCTGAAGCTCAGACAAAGATGCCAAAGAGCTAGGCAAGGGACCTTCTAAAGCATTATAGCTCAAATCTATCATCTGCAACTCTCTGCAATTGCCAATCTCATCAGGCAATGGACCAGAGATTCGATTCCCAGAGAGATCAAGAAAGTCTAAACTACTCATCCTGCCAATTGTTCTCGGAATCCCACCGGTAATCCGGTTGTTTCCAAGCCGCAGCCGCACGAGCGAGCTGCCATTACCGATTTCGGGTGGGATCGAACCAGATATATCATTGGAAATCAACAGAAGTTTTGTGAGATTATGAAGCTGAAACAACCCAGAAGGAATAGCACCTGTGAGTGAGTTATGAGACAAATCAATAGCTTCAAGATTACTACAACCCTCCAAACTTTCAGGAATGCTTCCTTCAAGCTGGTTCTGCCATGCCAACAAGACAGTAAGCTTTGACAAAGCCCCAAGCTCTGGTGGAATCAACCCAGAAATTTGATTGTTATCAAATTGCAGCTGCAACAAATTCTTGGCATTTGAAAGACTAGCAGGGATCGAACCAGAGACATTGTTATCACTAATCATAAAGTCCTCTAGTTCTGTAAGTCCTCCTAAAGTTAAAGGTAAAGTTCCAGACAGGTAATTCAAAGAGAAATCAATTCTTCTCAAACTGCTACAGTTACCAACCTCTTTGGGGATTGCCCCAACAAGATTGTTCTGCCATAAGAACAATTGCTCAAGTTTTTTAAGCTCCCCAATCTGTGGTGGAATCGAACCAGAGAGACTATTTTCGTAAAGAAACAAATCAACAAGCTCAGAACAGTTACCTAAATCGGAAGGGATTTCGCCGGAGAGCAAAGTCGTGTAAATCGACAATGTTTGAAGCTTCTGAAGCCTTCCAAGAGACGACGGTAACCGGCCGGAAATCCGAGTATCGGCCAGTCCTAACAATGTCAGTTTACTGCAGTTTCCAATCTCCGGTGGGATTTCTCCGGTGATTTCTTTGTTACCTCCCGCTCGAAGAACTTCGAGATTTCCCAATTTTCCGAAGTCCAGCGGCAAAAATCCAGACAGTAAGTTATCAAAAACGAAGAGATTCTTGAGACTAGAGCAAAGCCCTAACTCCGCCGGAATGCTCCCCGTCAACTGGTTTCCGTTCAAAATCAAGTCCTCTAACTTCCGGAGGTTTCCAATACTTACGGGAATAGAACCGGCAAGATTATTGGAGCTCAAGTCGAGAATCGTAAGTTCCGTGCAGTTTCCAATATCATCGGGGATTTTCCCGGTGACATTAGCGCCGGAGATAACAAGCTTCTGAAGAAATCGAAACGAAGAGAGATTCGAAGGCAGAGGAAGCCGAAGAGGAACAAACTGAATATTAATTTCAGTAACAAAACCTTGAGAGGAGCAAGAAATGGAAGTCCATTTACACGGATTAGGATCAAGAACGTTCCAATCGGAGAAATGAGAACTACTACCAGAACTTCGAAGCCATGAAAACAACAGAGAGGCTTCGCCATTGGTAGCAGAGACATAAGAAACGCATTGAAGAACAGAGAAGAACAAGAACAAGAACAAGAAGAAGAGGTAACGTTGTCTCGAAGATGGCATCGACGACATTTGCATCAATTTCCAAACCCTTCTTCTCGGGCTCGTATCATTGATATTGCAGCCTCTTTCCGTTTCTCTCGAAGAACTATCAATGGCGATCAATCAAAACCAAAACCAATAAAATAAAGATTAACGAGCACTATCTTGAGACTATCAAAACCAAACCCACTACCCACGCCGCGCTTTGGATGCTTGTTTTCGGTTTTTCTCTCTCTAGGGCAGAGAGAGAGAATTGAATATTGAAATACTGGGCACGAAAAGAGAGGAGGGAGATGAACTGCTTGGAGTTGCAGTGGTGAAGAAGATAGCCGACGCCCGCCATTGTTGCTTCTTATTTGCTTGCTCGTTTCGCTCCATGAACCAAAATTATTATCTATTTTTTAAATTTTAATTTGCTAATATCCACATTTTTTTAAAGTTTTATAGAAATACTAAAATTATAAAATGAATTATAATAAATAATTTACATTGCCATTTCCCTAGGTTTGTATGATTTAAATAAATGTACTAATTATGAGAGTCGCAATCTAAGCCGTTGGATTTAACGAGCAAAAATGATCAGATGGTCCAAATTCGTGCATGCATAATTGATGCATCAGAAAGGCGGGAAAATTAAGAATCCGTTTATAAACACTAGGCGACGTTGATGTTGAGTAGATTCTTGAATTGCAATGCAAGTTTGTTAAATTCCATTTCTACCCCCAACAAAAAATAATAAATAATTAAACAAATTTAAATATTATTTTGACTTGCTCTACTTTTAAAATTTGTTGGTTATTTTATTTTTCAAATATTTATTCTTAATTTTTTCAACTTTGGTTTATTTTAATAAATATGTTCTTAAAAAGCTCCACTTTAATGAACATTATCAATTGTTGGTCAACTGATTTCCAACCTTTTATTGCATCTTCTCAAGAATTCTCTCGTTCAGATGTAATTTCAGTTCATTAATATACCATTTTTATTCGGGTATCGCATGCCCACCAACTTTGCCCATCAATTTTCATGTTGGTTCGTCCTCGAATCACGTCTTACTACCATTTGTAACGACCCATGCCCATATTTTTTTATTTTACACTTGATAGCCTCGACATTCCCTTTTATCCCCCTGAAACATGCTCGGGTTACCTACTCCTCGTTCCTCAAGAATAAAAACTATCTCCAAAGACCAATACGAGTCATTCCAACATGTTTTGTCCTAGCTCACTTGAATCTCAAGAACATTCCTAAAATATCATAAAACATAGAATTGTTCTAATTAAAATACATTTAACCACGAAGTTTCTATGATTGAGCTACAAAAAAATAACGTTCATATTTTTTATATATGTAATGACTTTTAATTATTTTTAGCATTTATTAGATATTCTATTATCAAGATTATCTCATAAAATATGGTTTCTGTTCATTCACGTACCTCTCATTTACTCGGTATCACACTATTATTTTATTGATTAATTGCAACCGATATAAAAAATATATAAAACAAAATAATTAAACATATTTGTAAAAATATATACTTTATAAATATTTTAAAATGTAAATTTAAATAAACGCATGTAAATATCTCAAATATACACCAACCTATTTAAGGAGAAAAAAAAAACAATTAAAAAATGGTCCCATTTTATAAACGTATCTCACGCACGTGAAACTCACGTGAAATATCAAATCCTAAGTAAAGAATCAAATCATACAACTCACATTCATCAAAAGAATTGAAAGGTTATAGAAAATTAAAATAAATAAATAAATAAATAAACAAATTTGAATAATAATTGAGTGTCTGGTAGAGTGACATTGTAACTTTTGCTCAAAGCCTTCAACAAAAAGACAACGGTTTCCTCATTTTTAGGCCTCTCCACGTGACATTCAAATTTTAATTAAAATTAAAAATAAACACAACCCCTAAATTCGTGTATAATATATAATAATTTGTATTAATAAAATATTTTAAAATCTAATTTTAATATTAAAGGAATATAATTTTTTAATTAATATTGTTTTATTTTAGCGACCGAGGTTTAAATTAAGTACCTTAGTTCATTTATATTAAATTTAGAGTTAATTAATTGCTGAGTTGGAATTATAAATTCATTTCAAAATATTTTAAAAAAATCGACTTTTAAAACATCACTCCACAAATTATGGGAAGAAATGATGAGAACTTAAATAATTAAAGATAATGTTTGAATTAAAATATTTATAAATTGAATTATTATAGGACCAAATTGAAATAAATAATTAAATATTTAATGAGGATTACGTGTAAATTAGAATATTTAAATCATTAAATAGTTATGATTTATAAAGTACCAACAATTAAATATATTTTGACGATGGCGCTTTGTCGTCCTAAATGCTCCCTAAATTCAAGGGTCACTGCCTAGAGAAACTCCAAGTGGAATCTTTCCACGTGGCATTTAATAAAAATATAAAAATTTTAGATGGGCCAGGTACTCGGCCCATTAGTTAACTACAATTGGGCCTCGATTTGTGCGTGAATATTTGGGCTTTTAGTGTCTGCTAAGAGCTGTAGGTTTATAATGGGCCCAATGCAAGGGCTAGCCTGACTCGAAAATTCCAAACAAGCCCAAATGACCGCCGGTAGATATTGTCCTTTTTGAACTTTTCTTTTTGGGCTTCCCCTTAAGATTTTAAAGTGTCTATGCTAAGGACAGATTTCACACCCGGGATCTCACAATCCACCCATTCGGGGCTAGTATCCTCGCTTGTACTTGTTCCTCTCTCAAATCGACGTGAGATCTCGCAATCCACCCTCCTTCGAGGCCCAGAGTCCTCGCTGGCACAATGCCCCGTGTCCACCCTCTTAAGGGCTCAGCGTCCTTGTTGGCACACTGCCCGGTGTTTGACTTTGATACCATTTGTAACAGCTAAAGCCCATCGCTACCAAACGTTGTCCTCTTTAAACTTTCCTCTCAAGATTTTAAAACGCGTCTGCTAGTGAGAGTTTCTCACACACTTATCAATAAAGCTTCATTCCCTTCTACAACCGATGTAGGATCTCACAATGAGCACCTTGTCTACTCCTCGCTCTTAAGAGAGAAGACTATCTTCACATACGAACACGAGTCACTTGTCCATAATCCACATCTTACTGGGATATATACTGTTCTGACACCATTTGTAATGACCTATGGCCGATATTCAAAATTTGGATTTAGCAACTATGGGCCACCGACATTCTCCTACATCTCGTACGACGGTCACATTACCTATTTATTGTTTTTTAAGAGTAAAAACTATTCTCACATACCAACACGAGTCGCTTAACCATAAAGATTTTATGAACCGGCCACTAAAAAAGAAAGATGTGCCATATTGTTATAAGAAATAACTTTTATTTAAAACATCTTGTAGCCACCGTATCGTTGGACTATAACATAATTCACGTATTCTCTCATTTATTCTCCCTACCCAAGGTTATATACTGTGAGCCGTTGTTATTTCTCTCTTGCTTGCTTATATAACGTCTCTTTAAAAAATATATCTTTCGAAAATCTCTTTCTCTCCTCTCGTTTTCTAAAACCTTCTTTTAAAACCGAGGCTAGAGGCTCGAGCATACATTGCTTGGTCGTGGATGACGCAAGAACGAATTGACTTAGCTCACTTGTCGTCGGAAAGTGAGTGCCTCACAATCGCAAATCTACTGCCATCAAAAGTGCTTTGTGACGAGGACAAAGTATTAGCATTAAAAGTTATATTTAATTTTTTTAAAAGTATAATAATAAAGATTCTAAATAAATTTGAAAAAAAAAACTGAAAACTGTCGTAAGCGCTAAAATAATTAAAATATAGGTTGAAAAACCCTCGTCCTAAATTAGGGTGTAAGAATTGGCGCCTTGAGCTGAATAATTTGTTCTTCGTCATCGGGAATCAGAGCAACTGAAGCAGAATGGCAACAGTTGCTGCTTCAAGAATTGGATTGGTGCTTCCTCGGCCGGTGACATTTGTGACCGGCAATGCCAAGAAGCTCGAGGAAGTTCGAGCAATCTTGGGCAACTCCGTTCCTTTTCGGTCTCTCAAGCTTGATTGTATACTCGCGCGCTCTCTTTCTCTCTTACTTTATCCTAGTTTTTTGATCTTTTGAGCATTTGTTTATTGTTGTTGTGTTATTATAATCAGTGCCGGAGTTGCAAGGCGAACCAGAAGATATATCGAAAGAGAAAGCTCGATTGGCAGCTATTCAGGTGCACTTTCTTTTATATTTTCGTCATTCGATTATGAATCACTCTTCAGATGAATCAAAAACAAAAGAGAGGAGTCATTTTATCCTTTTATTTGTTTGAATGTTTTGACTGATTTGGAGTTGCCGGGTTTGATCAATGGAAGGTTAACGGGCCGGTTCTTGTGGAAGATACATGCCTCTGCTTTAATGCTTTGAAGGGTCTACCAGGTATTCAGTGTTTTTCATTTTTGAAAACCTCTTCCCCTTCCAAGCGTATATGTTCAAATCATTGACATCGTTATCTTTCTCTTTTTCAGGGCCATACATGTAAGTTGCTACACTATGAATGCCCCTTCTTAGGTGAAGCTTTGTTTCTTATTTACATATTACTTGAACCATAACTATGTTGTCATCATATATATATTAAAGAAACTTATAGAAGAATTCAACAATTGAAGGATTCATACGATTCTCAAGGGAGAAAAGGGTCTTTCTCTGTCCAAGGATGGCACATCCTGGAAGAACTAGAAATTGATTCCCCTAATTACTCAAATAATATTTTCTTTTTCTCCATTTCTAATTTAACAAAACTAATTGAGATCTATCCAAGTTTGTTTTCGCATGGATCTCAGCTGAGTTTGCAGAAGACGCGTATCTTATGTTTTTAATCATCTGGTGGCTTTAATTGTGCAGCAAGTGGTTCCTGGAGAAGATTGGTCATGAAGGTCGTACTTGTCTTCATACTAGCTTTTCCCTTTACCATTTTTCTTTTATTTAGTGGCAGTGATATACGCTGGTCATTGCAACCAAGTGTTGCTTACATCTGTCTTTTGCAGGCCTGAACAATTTGTTGTTGGCATATGAGGACAAGTCAGCATATGCTTCATGCATCTTTTCATTTTCTCTTGGGCCTGAAGCTGAACCCATCACATTTGTGGGAAATACTCCGGTATGAAATTGTACAGTTTCCTACTTAACTATACGATGAGCAGTATTTTCTCCAATCAGTTGTTTTAATTATCTCAATTTTCATAAGTTTGGATATTTTTATTCTAAGTTTAATCTCCTCCAATCCAGTTTATTTTTATAATCACTTCATATCTTTACAATATTCCCAACATTTATCCTAATAAAATTCTGTGAGTACACCTTTCTTTCTCTCTTTAAGTACGATGTTTAGAAGTTGAATTTTGTAGACATATAGTAACTTACATGGCCAAAAGAAGAACCTCGACCTTCTACTTGAAAGTCAATGTTGGATTCTTAAGATGAGTTGATAGGTCATATTGGGCTCAAGTTATTTGTAGAAGATCTCTTGGGACATGTTTGAGAGTGATTTTGTCTGTTATATTTGTTGTGATCAAATTACTCCAAAACATACTTTTAATGATTCAAAATCAATTTAATGTTTGTTTTACATTTTTAAACATTATTTTCATAAAATCAAAATTGATTCAAAACATGTTTTGGAATGATTTTGAACCTGACAAAAATGATTTAGCAATTTCAAAATCACTACCTAATATGCTTTTAGTTTCTTACTGTGTGACGGAAGAAACCTTTTGGAGATAAATCTAAATGCTAATGGAAAAAGTAGGAAAATGATAATGCCTCTTCTTTCATCAAATTCATTATCATCATCAAGAGGAGAAAGAGATTTAATATGAATATCACAAGTTGTCACTAGGAAGCATTAGTTTAGTTAATTTTGGGCTTTAGTGTTAGAACAGATAGTTGCAGCTGGGTATTGAGTGTATCAATGCTAATATGAGGTTGTGAATTTTACATTGTGGCTGGGTAATATATATAGCAATGCTATTTAGTTTGGATATGATAGAACAAAAGTTGATTGAGCATAACGTCAAAGAGAAGCGTGGTTAAGGCAAATGGAAGGAAACATTAGTTTTAAGTGCAAGTATGAAAGCTAGAAATCACAGTTTTTTATGATAGCGATCTACTGACCATCCCAAGAGTGCACAACTTCGTGAGGTTATGCTTCTCAAGGGTCTAATTTGGGAGTTCTGGATAAATTCTGGTTGTAGGGACATACATACATACAAGTCTTTGATTGGAAATAATTTTGGACATTAGTGTAAGAACGAATAGTTGCTGCTTTTGGTAGTTAATGAAGAACAATTCTTTTTATAAGAGATGAACAAATGGATTCCGTTGTTGGAGAAGTCGGTAAATCAAGGCCAGAAGGAGAAGAAGCTATCAAGTTGAGATCACCTTAAATTCAGTGGTTGCGTAAATGTTGCCAAAGACCATTTCATGGGTGTATTGGCAGTCAAGAACATGTAGCGATAGGACAACGAAGCGACCTATAATTCTTTTGTCCAACACAGGTAGCTACAGATTAATCACTGGTATTTGAATATTGTTGCTCGGACGATGATGCTATTCCTTATTCACTTCCTTTTCTTCTTATACATATTTGTCTAGTTTTCACTCATTGATCTCAGAAAAAATTTGTTCTCAAAATAACACTGTATGAAAATGAGTTCTCTCTGGGTTCTTTCTTTGTTGTACTAAAAATTTGTCCTCATTACTTGCTCTATTAGGGAAAAATTGTTCTTCCGAGAGGCCCTAATGATTTTGGTTGGGATCCAATTTTTCAACCTGATGGCTATGATCAAACGTAAGCTTATCTATCCCTCCCTCTCATTGTAGAATCATACTACAACAAATACGATCAATTTATAAATAAAGGGTCTGCAACATATTCTTATGATTCTACTTTATTTCATAGGTATGCTGAAATGTCCAAGGAAGAAAAGAACAAGATATCTCATCGCTACCGTGCTCTCGCACTGGTGAAATCTCACTTTGCTGAAGCTAATTACACCTACCAGATCCAAGACTAAAGGTTCTCTCTATCTTGTCCTGTCATAACACACTATTTACAAACTTTTTGCAGTGTGATAATTAGAATTTTCTGTGCTGATCGTTGGAGCTTGAAAGCCATGTTGCCATGATGGGTTTTGGCTTTAAGGCTCTTCTAAAATTCCAATTTAGAAATCACACAGTGTCAGATGTGATAAACGAGAATAGTTTCTTCATCTAAATTGCAACAATAATTGTTATTTATGCATAAATGAAAGGTTAGAAGATGGATAAGGAGAAGAAAAAACATCAATAATTGTTATAAAGCATATCTTGCTTTCAATACAGTAGATTGGGAGAAATATTAAGAGAGGTTAGGATGGAATGGGGAGACAACAACTCAGCATCTTTAAAGTGCATGTCTGAGGCTGAGGAGTTGCATTTGCAACTGAAAGGGAATGTTCATCCTTTCTACTTAGTGTCTCCTTGTTCATATCCATTTGGGAAAACTTTTGGGCCCAGAAATGGAAATGGGCCCATTATAGTACGGATTTACGTTTGCAGTCCCTACTACCTAGCAATAGCCAAATGGGCCCGACTCACATGCTTCCCTATTTGTTTTTCCATCATCCATGATGGAAATTAATACTCTCCACTGTTTTCATGATATCAGTTTCTGCTCTGTTCATTGGAGACCCCATTTGCCTAATGCCATCTGTTTAGATGAAGGCATAGTTGTCATTAAAATTCTTTCCCCCAGTTATATAAGTGAAAGAAATAGTTCTGGTGTTATTAAGTTGTCTTGTGGTATCATGCTAGTTTTTGGAAAGTTTTATTTATTTAAAGTTGTCATGTCTGTCTTAATAAAATCTAATTGGTGGCTGCATACATTAGAATTATTTAGATTAAGTTACATCTTTAGCGCTTTTAGTTCACCTTAATTTCAGTTTGGATCTTATTTTATGAAATATGAAGCATAGAAACATATTTTTCAATCGGGTAAAGATTTAATCACCTTGATTGAAAGGTTAAAGTTTTGAATCTCTCACTAAGCAAAAGTATATATTAACGTAATCTCTCACCTCACCTCACATATTGTCAAGCCAACCAAAAGCTTAAATTTTCTCTCTAATTTCTGCCTGCATTAAAGGAAAGAAAGGTTGGAAGCCATGTGTATGTGTAGAACCAGAATGTAAGGTGGTGGGAGGTTGCTTTCTTTGATTATATGGTGCCCTTTCACAGTCTCTTATCGGTTGTAAAGTGGAGCGTAAGCCTACCATGTGTGGTAGAATCGGTCATATGCTGAATTTAGTTCATGGAATGAATCATTACACTTGGAATGCTTCCTTAAAATATTTTCTCCCTCGTTAGCTCATTTAAGAGGAAATAGATGGTGTGAGATTCTACACCGGTTAGAGAGGGGAACGAAAACATTTTTTATAAGGGTGTTGAAATCTCTCTATAGCATACGCGTTCTAAAAACCTTGAGGAGAAACCTGAAAGGGAAAGTCCAAAGATGACAATATCTGCTAGCGGTGGGCTTTGGCCGTTACAGATTGTCATCAAAGTATTAGTTATTGTCAAAATTTGTTCGTTATAGCATTTCTTCTCTTTCTCCATTAGCATATATTTGAACAAGAACTAGAGGGGATGAAAGTAAGGTGCAATTGTTATGGTTGACTTGAGCATAACTCAAATGATCGAGACGTTCTATGCTTGACTGAAAAATCAAAGGTTCAATTCTTTACTCTCGAGATGTGTTGAACTTTTTTCTTCTTTGAAGATAGCTGTGAATCTAGATTTTTTTGAGGGCTTGATTAAAAACAGAATAGTCAATTATTTTATTTCTTGTAAATTTGTTGGATGGATAAGTTACTGGTATATGTCAATGAAATCAAAACTTTTTAATGTCATGAAAATGATTACTGCCATTGAAGTTCATCATGCCTAAAATATAGTCAAATGTTTGATGCCCCATGACAAAGGGCATGGAATTGTTTTCTAATATGATTTTTTTTCTTGCATAGTACTTTTATTTGGTGTTGACTTTGACTTCCAATTTGACCACTCCAAGAAATCATTTTAGTTTCCTTGTAGAGAAAATGAATGANAAAAAAAAAAAAAAAAAAAAAAAAAAAAGATCTCAAATGTTCATTTCTTTAATAGAAAAGTATTGTGATAAAAAAAAATCAATATTTACTGCAAGTGCTTGTATTGCTCTTCCTTTTATTTACTCGATCATATAAATAAAAAACATTAACTCTTTATTGACATATTAATCCTCATTATCTAACTTCAATAATCACTATCAAAATCTTATCTTTTCAACTAATCCTACACTCGGTAAATTTAATAGAAGGACAAGTGACTTTTCAACTATTCTTACACTCGGTAGAAGGACAAGTGATTGAGTTAAAGAGAATGAATTCATATGTCCTGTTCAGTTGTAAGAACCAAAAGAACACAATTGTTTTAAAGTATCAAAAGAAAAAGTAAAGTATCAAAAGAAAAAGAAAAGTAAAAGTAAAAGTTAATCTTTTTCTTTATTTTTATTTTTATTTTTTAAAAAAGGGGCCTAACCTATTTAATTTGCCTATCAATAATTCTATACACATTTATGATTGTTTGTGAAAAGAAAATATATGGGTTTCAAAATTCAACCAAATGAATTTATTTCACATCACCTCTCAACCAATACCTTACAACTATCTACCTTCAAGAAGTTAATTAAAAAAGAGAAAAAGTAGGTGGAAGATAGACAAAGACATATCAACAAATATTTGCTATCATCTTTAGCAAACTTTTGCTTTGATAATTAAATGTTTGACAAACATAGTGTAGAGATTGTATCACAAAACAGAACAAAGTGTAAAAAGAAAGAAAAAGAACAAAAAATACAAAAAAGGAAGGAAAATGTAAATAAAACACTCAAATGATTCTGGTCCTATAAGAACCAGAAGATAGTAGACATGGTGGGTAAGAATGATAGTTGAAGGAAGAGGAGCAACGGATTGGGAAGAAGAAAAGTGGGGAATAAATGAACACAAGAACAACGCTTCCGCACCTGCTTGCTGAATGGCAAATGGTGTGTTTTTGAAGTTGAAGCAGGCCGAGGTTGAGCGATTTCAGGGTGTCTCAACAAACAGCAAACTGGGATGGTGTTTGAATGGGAAACGTCTCTGTAATGAGACAGATAAAAATGTACACTAGTTTGTTTTTAGATATGATAGAGGAGATAGAATGTGGAGATTGAGGTAAGGTAAGGCTATTTGTAAGTAAATATTTGAAAAATTCACAGAAAAACTATAGAGGGGGTGTTCTGTGATAGCCAAAGGGATCTGAATGCTAGCAGGGATGGCCTCTCCGGCAGGAAAGTGCACCGGCGGTGGCTGTTATGGTAGCAACCATGGATGAAGATTTTGCTCCCAAGCTTGAGGCTCTAGCATAGCTTGCTGAGGCCCCTGCACCAGATGGAGTGAAAAAAGCACCATTCATCAATAGGTCTCCTTCTGATCTCCAATTCCAGTTTTTCCACTCAGATTCAGCTGTCTCAACTCTCTTGGTCACCTGCAGAAGGTGGTTGATTCAGTAAAAAAAAATAATGGTGAGGAAAAAGTCGAGCATAAAAGTTTAAAAATTGTGTGGTTAATCTTTTTACCGCTATTATTATTGGTATCTTCTTGTTCATCGAAAGAAAGACAAATCGAACACTAAAATGAGACGAAGTGTATCACTAATAGACGATGTTTGAAGATTTTTAAGAGTATTAGTACCTCTTTTGCAAATGGATTGGTTGGAGCAGCATATCTGTTACCCTGGCTGTTGATGGTTGGATTTGCACTTCCACCAATGGCGTACATTTCCCAGTGAGTATAATCATTGTTCACTACATGAAAGTATCCGTGTCTACACCTGCATAATAGGTCAAATTGATTCCATTTTGTTAGATTGAAAACGGGTTCGGATGTTAGTATTGTCCTCTTGCTTATAAATGGCTGAACACTTTCGTTTAGCTGAACAGAGTTTTAAGCCAATATCTATCTACGGATCTGGTTGTCATCAAGACATGGCAGCTTGAAGCTGACATTTCAGAAAACTGTGGTGGCTTAAAATGAATAAAAGGACAATAATGATGAACAGTAAGATTGTACCTTGGCATTCTTTGGATGAGTCCTTCTCCAAAGTGATTGTAAGCAATGGTCACTTGCATTTGTTTATCTCTAACGTAAGAATCACTATGTCCCAATAACATCACCTGTTCATAAAACACACAACGTGATGCACTGTCTCTGAAAAATAGGGACAAAAAAAGAAGGAAACGAGTAGATGGATGAAGTGAAGATACCTCATTGTGGTGGGTGAAGTAATTGTTGGTGATGGTAATTGCGGTGGATCCCATGACAGCATCAACGAGGCCATCAGCACAGTTAGAGAGGGAATTGTGATCAATCCAAATATGACTTGACCCAAAAATGGAAATGGCATCCCCATCAGCAATTGTTCTCCACCCAACGTGATTGGGTGAACTCCTTACCATGGCGTTTCCAGTGGGCTTGCAGTCATGGATGTTTAGACCATGGACAATAACATTGGTCACAAACTGGATTGTGATGCAAGCTCCATTAGCAATATGCACATTGGACCCACGGGCATCAATTGTCTTGAAACTGTTCATGATCAGCTCCTGTTTCAGCTGTATCACCATGTCTCTTTTGAACACGATCCAGAGAGGTTCATCCTGTATAACGGCATGTCGCAAAGTGCCAGGCCTTGGATTGACAGGGTCATCGTCGCCAGAGTCAGTGATGACGTAGAATCGACCATCACGACCACCGATGGCATTTCGGCCAAAGCCAATGCCACAATCTGCTAGACGTTTGCGGTTCTGTTGCCAATTGGGGTCGCAGCGCCAGCAGTCATCAATAGGATTGCCGGTTCCACACGAGAAGAAACCAAGCTCTCTCCTCGTAGTGGCATTGCGGATACTCCTGATCAAGTGTAATTTTTCTTACGGTTAATCTTCGGTGTTATAAAACTCTTTAAAGAATGAAGTAACTATAATTAGCACATTATTGGCGGAAATAACAGCAGAAACTCCTGCTAGCAGCGTCGGTGGGGGTAAATTTCTTGTATAATTAAATTTACACCCAAAAAAAGAACGGGATAATGGGAGCCATAAAAAAAGGCAATCCTATTTGTCAATATGTGAGACTATTCAGTTTGATGGGTGAAAGTTTGGTGGCCTATTTTTTCGGGTCCTTGTCGCCTACTGGGCCACTCAAGGGCAATTACCACTTGCAATAAACTCGTCCAAATCAACTTAAAAGTTCATTTGCCTCATATTACAAGTCCACATGGACTGGATAGCAAGATCCTAGAAAATAAATGGATCCACTTTCAACTGTCTTGTTCTGAAATAAGACCAAACAGTAACAACAGAATGAAATAGACAGGTATAAACGGACACTTAGGTGAAAAATCTAATGCAACGTTAAGAAGGAGAGACGAAAAATGAAAAGGGGGTTTTCAACTCTGGAATCAGGATTCAATCTACCGAAAATCTGACGATGAAGGACAGAAAAGTGGCCATGTTCATATTATTATCGATCATTTTTAGGTGGGTTTGTAATAATTTGGTCAGATTGGACAGGTTTACTTAATTTTCCTTAAAAATTTGATTCCTAAACCTTCACACCTCCATAATTTTCCTACTGATAATTCAAATTCTAGACTATAAATGGTATTATCTCATATATTTATAATCTACATGAAGAGGAAAAGAAGACCCACATGTCAACCATAGCAGCGATCTCGTCTGGGTTGTCCACGGCATGCTTATTGCCGGGAGTCTCAGCCTCAGGCTCCTCCAACCTGAAATTACCAACAGAAAAGAAGAAACGAACGATACTTCAGAACTGACAGTTGATAGGCAGGATATGGATATTTGGCAAGGACATTAATGCATTTTGACAAGGACAGAGGCACATGCAATTTTGAGGAAATCCCAGCAAGCAGCAAATCATAAAGCAAAACGTGGCAACGCAACAAAGGTAGGGAGCGCAAGAAAAGAGAGTGGCATAATGTAACGCGTTTTTTCTTTTCACGTCGCGTAGTTCAGTGTCCAATATAGTGAATCTTGTGCAGCACTCAAAGGTGGAAAAAAGATACTCAAAAACCGTTGAAAGTATCTTTTCTAAGAGCCAATATAGAACGGAGAGCGAGCGGGAAAAGGCTATTTTCACACTCTCACACATGAAAATGTCATAACCTTTTTTAGCACAACAAACAAACGACATAAAAGGGAAAAAGTTGCAAATCTGGGAGGACGTCCAAATTTGTTACTGAAGGAGAGGAATCCCAAGAAGTAAAGGATAACGAAATAAACGGTTCAGATGCAGGGATCTAGATCCAAGCGATGGAGATTTGTAAGAGAGTTGAGAGAGGCCAAACAACAGACGGTTGAGATCAGTTCAGGTAGAGGAAGGTAGGAAGGGTATTAACGTTGAAAGGTTTTGTTAGGTACTGAATCTGCCGCATTTATTCTTTCAACTGAACTTATTCATTGAAAATAAAAGAGGAAAAAGAAAAATTATTCACCTCACTGCCATTGATGAGTTGCTTGAGCTCTGCAACTTCCCCGTTGCCTCATTACTGCAAAATTTATTGAAATCACAAGTTTGAAACACAAAAAACGGAGAAATAAAATTTTGAAGGAATAGCTTATTGAACTCTCCATCTTCCCTCGTCATTCTCTCTGACTCTATACTGAAATGTTTGGTAGGTCGAAATATGCAATACAAGACAATAATACATTCCTGAAATTGGTTCCAAGGACGAGCCCTTTTCTCAAAGTACACAAGTTGTAAATGAGAACCAGAACGAGAGATGAAAAGCTCTGAGTGAAACAGCATTAATACAATGTAGTTGAGAAAACACAACCGCAAACGCTAAATTGAAGAATCATCGAAGTTAGAAAACATCAAAACTCCAAAAACGTTTCAAAATCGAGCGTCTACTCACATAATGTGGCTAAAATGGATACAAAATCAGGAAGAACAAACGAAAACTATATAAAGAACAACAGAGACAACTCGGATCCCATAAATACAGAGCAAATAACAGAGAAGGAGGCGAAATCGCCGACGAAGATAAGAATTAAGATAAAAGAAACAGAAAATCCACAAATTAAAGAGAGAGATAGAGATTCATACTCAATTTCAGGAATGTCTTTGGGAATTCTTGCAATTGCTCCGACGAACAACATGAACACCACGAGAAGAAACAAACGAATCCACCCTCCAGATTCCGCCATTGTCATTCCTCCAAACTCCAATTCCTTTTGCGTCCAAATGCAGACACAAATTTTCAGAAAGGAGAGCGAAAAAGACGAAGAACAAGAAGAAGAAGAAGAAGTTGGAGAACGCAGTAATGGAGTCGGAGTAAGCTTCCAACGAAATGGCTTTTCTTTATAGACTTTCTTCAAAATTAAAAATTATAAAAATAAATTATAAAAACTATTCCAACCGACGTCAACACCGTTAACTCGGTTAGGTCACCATTTTAACCTTCACAATTTAACCTAACCCACCACTTCACCACACATTTCCAGTTTTACCCTCGCTAACGCCCCATTTTAACTTTTAACCACTGTACTCCCGCCACACGTGCGGACGGTCTTCCCCACGTGCCACATCTTTCTCTCTCCCCGTTACGTCGGACCGCTCCTAAACGTTGACTCTTTAACCATCAGACCCTTCTCCGTCACGTAATCTTCATTTTGGTATGAGTCAATTTTATATTAATATTATTTTATTTCGTTTTTTTTTTGGTATTTTCATGATATTTTATTTATTTTTAAATGGATAATTTAACTTTAAAATCAATATTAATAAAATATATAATATTATTTAGACACATTGTCAAAACCAACCTTAATTATTACGAAAAAAATAAATAATATTTATTTGAAACAAAAAAAAAAGTACGAAGAGGTTACGGAAAATTAGTGATTTTGCTGAGATTAAGGAATGAAAATGGGAGAAGGGAAAATAATTAAAACAAATCAATGTAATTAATTATTATGATAATAATAATTATTAATTAAAGTAGCACGATAATTATTAGGGGTTGTTTGGTTGCCACGTAATATTCTAGTCGCCAATCACGGGGGTAAACATTTGAGTCACGCGTTGACTCGGTCGTGAATCAAGGGATTTTATTGGCTTACAGCTTAGTTAATATAATAATTAAAGTTAATATAATAATTAATTAACATAGTAGACACTATCTATTAGTGGGCTTGAGGGAGCGATTACAAATGTTATCAGAGGCAGACATGGAGTGATGTGCCAATGAAGATAAAGTTAAATTGCTGATAAACTCTATCTACTATTTTTAAAGTTGATATTACTGTACAATTTTTTAACTAAAAATGAAAGTAAAAAACCTGAGGTTAAATTTATAAAATAAATTATTTTTCATTATAAGAGTATATTATACTTTTTAACCTAAGTTAAGATTGCTTGTGTGATAGGGAATATAAATAAATAAATAAATAAAAAGATAATGTAATTTTAAATTTAGGTATTAAAATAACTAATTCATGTTCTTTTGGATAAATTAAATTTTTTTTATATTTCCCTTTTTATTTTTCCCTTTTGAAAAAGCCAATAAATTCTGATTTTTTTAGAATTTAAACTTTTTAAAAGGCAAATAATTATTATTGTGAAAGGTGATTTTGTTTAATATATATATATATATATATATATATATATATATATATTTTTTTATTCAAATTAGGATAAATTATTTCAATAACTTATAATTATTAGTTTTTTTAATTAAAAAAACCCTTTTTTTTCCTTAAAAAAATTTAGAAAATTTTGAAAGAATATTTATAGAAAAAGAAAGTTTTTTCTTTTGAAATGGATTGTGGAACAACCAAGTGACTCCCATCATGAGGGAAGTTGAAAATTGAAATTCCCTTCAGTGGATTTACAATTTTGCCCTTGTTTTTTGACATATTTTACACCCTCACCAAGCAAAGGGCCACTTATTGTGTGGGGGCTAAACCCATCAAAGCAAGTAATTAGTTTTGGGGTTTGACTTTTTAGGGTTAGAAATGGAATAATAAGTTTTCAAACACGGTTTTATAACCGAAGGTTCTAAATCTCGACATTGACGAACATTAAGGGTAATTTTATGAATTCAGTTGACTTACGTTAATAAACCTATAAGTTAACTTGAACATAACTCAATTGATTAAATTGTATTTCCGACCTTATCCTCTACACGTCGATTTTAAAAATTCCCACAAAGCTAGATTTAAAAGCTGCTCGAGAATCGAGCTTTCTCGATGNTGCATCTTAAAAAAAAAAAAAAAAAAAAAAAAAAAAAAACAAAACAACACGAAATTTATGAAGTAGTTGGCATTAAACACAAATAAGGAAAAAAGTGGGGGGAATAAATGCAAATAAACAACTTATGAGGGGGGAAATTGCAAATGTAGTTTAGAAGGCAGATTTATTGGTGAAACTGATATGTCATAGCCTTTGGTTGTGAATTGAAATTTTGGACCCAAAATAAGAAAAAGGGCAAAACTTTCTCCCTCTGGGAGGTACATCTAGTGTCCTTAGCTACTTCTAATGTTTTTTTTTTTCGGGAGCGGTGATTGTTCGGGATCTTATCCTATAATATTTGTTTTTAGTTCAACGAGGAGTCGAGAGATTTAAACGTTTGATTTTTAAAGTAATGTAAACAAAATCTTCAACTGTCCATTGTTAAACTAGAAAAAAAGAATGTTCGTACGAGTTTCTCATGATAGTTTGATTTCACTGACTATCGAAGTACACTAAAGTTAAAAACTATCTTTTCGAGGAAAACCCATAACTAGAATTATGTCATACGATGTTACATAGTACACGAGAAGTATATAGAAAATGCGGTAATAACTTCACATGTATGTTTGGTAAAGTAACACTAGTCCTTAGCTCGAACATTCGAGCTTTTGATAAAATAAGAACTCTTGAGTCAGATAAATTAACAACTAATCACTGTTGTAACAGACCAAACCCACTACTAGTAGATATTGTATGCTTTGATCCGTTTCGTATCGCTGACAACCTCACAATCGTATCGAAACATGTATCCTAAACTACAGAAAACACAAGTGTTTTTTTTAATAATAATAATAATAGAGTAATATTAATAAAAATGAGGTTGCTGTTATACCCTTAAAGAACATGTATATTACAAAACGACCCCAATTGTTCCCGACCAACATAAATTATGCACATGGGAAGTCATTTTAAAACCACAAAAAATAAAAAAATAAAAAAATAAAAAAAATATAAATAGAAAATAACAAGAAAAATTATTTGATTTGGCACCAATCATTTGGAATTTTACAAAAATCCCCCCACCATACCCCTCAGGATAATTTTATTTGGTGCTTCTGGCTCCATTTGTTGACACGTGTCCTGTACTTTTCATCTGTGGTGAAGATGAGATCAAATCTCTCTCTTTATTGACCATTTTACCCTCTTGAATGTTTGCTCCAGCCTCCATGTGCATGGTAGCCCAATTAAAGCCTCACTTTTCATATCCAAATATGTATAAATTTAGATTTTATTTTATTTTTCATAAATATTCACGTAATTATAAAAAAAGCTTTTTGCCACTTGAAATGTCTATTTTGTGCGATTTAAAATTAATAATATAATAAATGTCTGCAGAAATTTATTCTATTGGTCATCTTAACATATTTGAGTAAAACTACGACTGATTTTATCGGTCAATTTTTGTTAGATAAGATTCTCGATCTAGAACAATTGACCTTATTCAATAAAGTAATTTACGGTAGCTTTTTCGATTACGACCTGCACCCTATAGTCAATGAATATTAACTATCCCATTTTATAGTATCGTGCCAGAAAAATGATATAGTACACGACGGAAGCTAACTGTATTTATTTCTTTAAATTCCATGAAATGACATGCCGACCTTTTGTTACTATTTTATCTTTTGATATTATTACATTACCGAAATTACCCTTTTTTTTTCCGATAATTAAAATAATTAAAATATTAAAATTTTGTTCATTATAATATATATATTTTAAAGAATTTCGTTTGTTAAGCAGAGATTTGCGGATGGATGAGAGAGAGAGAGGTCCAGCCTTCCGGGGCAGGTCATCGCCAACCCGAGAACGTGGTCGAAAGTGGGGCCCACAACGGACCACATAAATGCGCATCAGGATCGGGTCACGTGGCCAACCCGGTTTGCGTCTGTTTCCTATGGGCCCCACTCAGTCTCAAATCTTAGTTGGCATTCCGCCCAACCCGGCTCGCCTTCCGTGTATATTTTATTTTAGATTTTACCTTTTTTTTTTCTCTCATTTTTTTATTATTTATAATTATGAAACTAAAAGATTAAATCATACGACATTTACCACGGTAATTTATTTATCTTATATATTTATATTTACGGTCTAGACCGAACATAGTTAAATGTACGATAATTGAATTAAATTTCTTTTTACTAAAAGAATAAATAATTTTGCTTCTCCACCTCTTTGTGAACCGAAGGTCCAGCATTTCACTAGCACATCGTCCAGGTCTGATACTATTTATAGTTCTTTGGGAGATGTTTGTTCTGTTCCTCTCTCTAACCGATATGGAATCTCACAATCCACTCCTCTGAGGCCAACGTCATCACTATCGCACTATTCGATGTCTGACTATGATACTATTTGTAATAGACCAAGCCCACACCGCTACTAGATATATTATTCTTAAAATTCTCGAAATTTCTAATACTCCTTGAATAATGGCTCGGAATCACATCTTTATTGCTATTCAAATAAAATTAAAATAAAAAATTTTTAAAAACGGTACATAAACATTAAATTATTATAAGATGAGGTATTACTTACATGCATAATTTAAAATAATTTTATAACTATACGACTGTTACAATAAATGAAATGAATATTTAAATATGTATATAAAATAATTTTAAACATTTTAAATAATTTTAAATTAAGTCGACTTGATGACGTTAACTATTTAGTTCCGTTTTTTAATTTTTAATTTTTTTTTGGACAAATTACATCATTATTTCCATGTTTTCTCTTAATTATTATAACTTTTATTCTCCCAACTTCCAAAGGCTATTATTGTAAATGTACTTTGACTTTTTTGTATCAATAATATTTATATTAAATGATGAATGCTATAAGCTCAAATTAATTTTTATTTAAATTTTCATTTTAGTCCTCCCACTTTTTAAAATTTCATATCTGTCTTTTAACTTTTTATTTATTTATTTATTTATTTATAGAATTTAAAAATTATGGACTAAATATATACCATTCTAAAAAAATTAAATTTGGCTAAAAATACAATATTTATTTAAAAGGGGATGAAAAATAAAATTAATAAACGGCGAGAAAACAGTTATAATTCTAAAAAATTGAAAAATATTATAATTATTAAATGGACCTTAATGGTCACGTTTTCTTAATTCAACCCATATTTAATTTAGAAATCACTTCGAAATTTATTTAATGATATCTACGATACGAACCATATAGAATCAAAATTTATAAGTTTAGGAACATTAGTCAAATTACATACATAGATGTAGGTATCAAACTTTATTATAAAAACTATATCATAAATGACGAAGCAAAGAGGAAAACGGAAAACAACATTAACGGATACAATATTGGGCCGACATGTTTTAGAACGTACGGATGAGTGTGATGTGGGCTTGGGTCGACATATCGGGCCGGCATTTTTCTTCGTGGGCTGAGCCCAGCCCAATTTGGTCATTTGAGCCCAATAAAACGAAACTGTTCATTGGATTACAAATCTTACCTGTTGCAATTCAATAATGAGATTTTTTAAACAAAAATTTGTAACTAATAATTATCGAAACAAATTTACAAAAATAAGAAATAATAATTATTTTTTTAATTATAATATTATAATAATAATATTTTGCACTGAAACAGTGTTTTACTCCTAGATGTCCAGCACCTCAACCCATTTTCGGGGAGAACCAGCTAGCTTTGAGTTCGAGTGGCATTTCACCTCTAACCACAACTCATCCACTGATTCTTCGACATCAGTTGGTTCGTACCTCCACTTAGTTTCACCAAAGTTTCATCCTAATCATGGATAGATCACCCAGGTTCGAGTCTATAAGCCGTGACAATTGCCCCATGAAAACTTATAAACGCCCTAGCTAAACTTATTGAGACTAGGATAGATCACCCAGGTTCGGGTCCATAAGCCGTGACAATTGCCCCATGAAGACTTATAAACGCCCTGGCTAAACTTATTGATGATCGAGATGAAATTTCAGCTTTTGACTCTCGGTTAATTGAACCCTCGCTCCTGGTATTATTTCGAGACATTCCGTATATGAGCCTCTTCAAACAGGACTTATTGCTATTGATGCGATGATTCCTATCGGACGTGGTCAGCGAGAAGTGAAATTCTCCATTTATTTTAGTGAGTATCGGGTGGGAATTTTCCATAGAGAATTGTTTGGTGTGAAAATTTTATCTGTTTATCATATTTAAAAATATATTTATATTAAGTGGGACGAGAATTGGGTGAAGACGGGGACGGAGAATATAATCCCGTCCTTGACTTCATTTATCTTGAGATTGTTACACGAACATGACTATCCACAGTGGTATGATATTATCCACTTTCTCTCGTATTTTAAATATAAATTAAAATTTTTATTTTTGGAACTTATTAAATAAATACTAAAATAAACACAATATTTAAAAAGAATATTCAAACCTATTTAAAAAAGGACCGCCAAATCCCAAATTGTCGAGAACGTGAAAGGCTTGTAATTTGGATCAATATAATAACGGTGGTACCCGGGCGCGCACGTCTTCTTCCCACCATCATAGATCGTACTTCTTGTTCTTAGTAACTACTGAAAAAAAAAAATAACCACCCGAATTTCAGCATATTCCACTCTCGAAGATGCGAAATCCCACTTCAGTTCATCTCCATTTCCCTCTCTTCCATCGCCCCATTTCTGTCGAGAAGATTTAGACGGAAATCGCCATCATGAAATGGATATGCATTGCTCATTTTTTGCTGTTAATTAGGTTGATTGTGGCCGATCATCGACGAATCCCCACCACCCTTGATGGGCCATTTCTGCCAGTTACTCGTCGATTTGATCCGTCTTTGAGGCGTGGAAGCGATGATTTGCCCTTGGATCATCCCAGGCTACGGAAGAATGTTTCATCCAACTTCCCTGAACAGATAGCGCTTGCGATTTCAACTCCGAGCTCCATGTGGGTCTCTTGGGTTACGGGTATTTGATTCTTTCAGTCTCTGCATACTTTATTTTCAGTCGTTGTATCAATTTCGAAGAGTTTTGAGGAAGCAGAGTATCATTGATGTGTTTTTACTTTCAAATTAGTTGCTGTTGTTTTGTTTGATGGAAATTTGGATATGGGATTGTTTGAATTGGTTCAGGGGATGCTCAGATTGGCCAAAATGTGACTGCGCTGGATCCCTCGTCTATTGCCAGTGAGGTTTGGTATGGAAAAGAAAGTGAAAAGTACACGAGTGTGAGAAGAGGGTTTTCGACTGTTTACAGTCAGCTATATCCATTTGAAGGGCTGCTTAATTACACTTCTGGCATCGTTCATCATGTCAAAATCGACGGTATAAAAGCTCTTCTTATAGATTTCTTATGGTAGTTGGAATTATTTGAACTCTATTATTGTTTTGATTGTTTTAGTGCCTGAAAAAATCTCGTTATTTTATGGTTTCATTGTGAGATCCCACGTCGGTTGGGAGGAGAATAAAACATTTTTTATGGGGTGTGGAAACCTCTCCCTAATAGACACGTTTTAAAAACCTTGAGGGAAAACTCGAAAGGGAGCCCAAGGAGGACAATATTTACTAGTGATGGGCTTGGGTAGTCACAAATGGTATGAGAGCGAGGTTCCAGGTGATGTGCCAATGAGGAGGTTGAGCCCTGAAGAGGGGTGGACACGAGGCGGTGTGCCAGCAAGGACGATGGGCCCCAAAGGGGGTGGATTGAGGGGTTCCACATCGATGGAAGAAGGGAACGAGTGCCAGTGAGGACGTTGGGCCTTGAAGAGGGGTGGATTGTGAGATCCCCCATCGGTTGAAGAGGAGAATGAAACATTCTTTACATGGGTGTGGAAACTTCTTCCTAGTAGACGCGTTTTAAAAGTCTTGAAGGGAAGCTCAAAGAGGACAATATCTATTAGCTGGGGCTTGGGCCGTTGGCCAAAGAGGTCAATTTGAAAGGATGTTCTTATAGAGGTGCCGAAGCCTCTACATCTGGCATGGGGGAAGATCAACTAATGAAAGTTATTTTCATTTTGAAGCATGTTCTTTCGTATGGTGGTTCATATCTTGAATTAAAGATAATGCAAATTAGGGTCATTCCAAGAACACTATGACTTCCTTTATTTTGCCTAATATATTGTTTCTATCATAGATGCTCTTAGAGTAGAGTATTATTCCCTTTTATTTGCCAAGTATGTTGCTTAGTTTCTTGCAGGCCTCGAGCCCGAAACCAAGTATTATTACCGGTGTGGAGATAGCTCTATTTCAGCTTTGAGTAAAGAGCACGTCTTCAAGACTTTACCGGTGCCGAGCAAGAGTTCATATCCTCATAGAATAGCCATTGTTGGAGACTTGGGACTCACAAGCAATTCAACAACAACAGTTGATCATATGGTTAAGAATGATCCTTCTCTGATCTTGATGCTCGGAGATTTAACTTATGCGAACCAATACCGCACAACGGGTGGCAAAGGAGCTTCATGCTTTTCATGTGCATTTCCAGATGCGCCCATCAGAGAGACATATCAACCCCGTTGGGATGGGTGGGGCAGGTAAAACCTCATATAACACAATCCTGTTTCCTGTTTTTAGATCTTTGAAAATATCTTTTGTTACTTGTTTTGTTTGGAAAACGTCTCTGAGATATGTGGAAATTTTTTAGGAAACAATACGTGTTCTTACTTTACCTTAATGGAACTATTATATTTTGTTTACGGCATTTTGAGAATTGTTGTGAGGGAATTCCACATTGGCTAATTTAAGGAAGGATCGATCATGAGTTTATAAGCAACAAATACATCTCCATTGGTACAAAGCCTTTTGGGATAACCAAAAGCAAAGCCATTACAGCTTATGCTCAAAGTAGACAATATCATACCATTGTGGAGAGTCGTTATTCCTAACACGGCTTACATGTTGTATACTAAATATCGTGCTAATTTGACATGGGTCATATTGGGTATCAGGTTTATGGAGCCACTGACATCACGAGTTCCAATGATGGTTATTGAGGGTAACCATGAGATTGAGCCCCAAATTTCCGGGATCACTTTTGAATCATATTTGACAAGATTTGCAGTGCCCTCTGCTGAGAGTGGCTCGAATAGTAGCTTCTACTATTCATTCAATGCTGGCGGAGTTCATTTTCTTATGTTGGGAGCATATGTTGATTACAACGCTACTGGTAATAGATACATACATGCATTCTAGTCAAGTGTTTGAACTTTGAAGGGATTTTTTTTATAAATGGCCTGGCTCTCATTGTAGGTGCTCAGTATGCTTGGCTGAAAGAAGATCTGAGTAAAGTGGATCGTAGCCTGACCCCTTGGTTAGTAGCTGCCTGGCATCCTCCATGGTACAATAGCTATGCTTCTCATTACCAGGAATTTGAATGCATGCGCCAAGAAATGGAACACCTTCTTTACGAGCATCGTGTCGATATCGTTTTTTCTGGTCATGTAAGTTTCAAGACTCTCTTGGATCAGAAATATGCCTGTTTTTCTTGACCCTCTTCCCACCGGACCCCCCGAGAGATCGAAATAACTTCACGCAAATGTCTAGTCTTGCAAGTTCAATATGGGAGGGTCATTGACCATCATGTTTATCTTGTGAATTATGGTCTGCAGGTCATTGAGTCTTGTACTGGCTTTAATATTGACCCTGTCTTAGGACTTTAAGTTTATTTTGCCTGTAGTTCTTTGTTATTTGATGAACATTTGATCGAATGTGTGCTATCTGTCTCGGCTGTTCAGGTACATGCCTACGAGCGCATGAACCGAGTGTACAACTATACGCTGGACCCTTGTGGGCCAGTTTACATAACAGTTGGAGATGGTGGAAACATTGAGAAGGTTGATGTGGACCATGCTGATGACCCTGGAAAATGTCCTTCAGCTGGTGATAACATCCCTGAAATTGGAGGAGTTTGTCGTTTGAACTATTCTTCAGGTCCAGCAGAAGGGAAGTTTTGTTGGAACACTCAACCTGAGTGGAGTGCATTTAGAGAAAGCAGCTTTGGTCATGGAACGCTTGAGGTCATAATTTATCATTCTATCCTTACTCCGAATACAACTTTTGTCTGTTGTGAGATCCTACCTCGGTTGGAGAGGGGAACGAAACATTTCTTATAAGGGTGTGGAAATCTCTCCCTAGTAGACGTGTTTTAAAAACCTTGAGGGAAAGTCTGAAAGGGAAAATCCAAAGAGGACAATATCTGCTAGCAGTGGGTTTGGTCTGCTACAAATGGTATCAAAGCCAGATACCGAGAGATGTGCCAGCGAGGATGCTGGACCTCAAGGGGGTGGATTGTGAGATCCTACATCGGTAGGAGAGGGAAATGAAACATTTCTTATAAGGGTGTGGAAATCTCTCCCTGATAGATGCGTTTTAAAAACCTTGAGGGGAAGCCCAAAGAGGACAATATCTCCTAGCGGTGGGTTTGGGCTGTTACAAATGGTATCAGAGCCAGACACTGAGCGATGTGCCAGCGAGGACGCTGGGCCCTAAGGGGTGGATTGTGAGATCCCACAATGGTTGGAGAGGGGAACGAATCTGTAACAGCCCAAGCCCACCGCTAGCAGATATTGTCCTCTTTGGGCTCTCCTTCTGGGCTTTCCCTCAAGGTTTTAAAATTCATACGCTAGAGAGAGGTTTCCACACTCTTATAAAAAATGCTTTGTTCCCCTCTCCAACCGATGTAAGATCTCACAATCCACTCCCTTGGGAGCCCAGCGTTCTCGCTGGCACACCGCCCGGTGTTTGACTCTGATACCATCTGTAACAACCCAAGCCCACCGCTAGCAGATATTGTTCTTTTTGTGCTTTCCCTTGTGGGCTTCCCCTCAAGGTTTTAAAATGCATAGAGAGGTTTCCACACCCTTATAAGGAATGCTTCGG
This sequence comes from Cucurbita pepo subsp. pepo, assembly GCF_002806865.2. NCBI lineage: Eukaryota > Viridiplantae > Streptophyta > Magnoliopsida > Cucurbitales > Cucurbitaceae > Cucurbita > Cucurbita pepo. Next base: position 12,165,281 of record NC_036640.1, read on the forward strand.
TTCCAAATAGGATAATATCTGCTAGCGATGAGTTTGGGCCTTTAATCTTCGATGTCCATTAACCTTGCAGTCTAATGAAGATCCTATCGCACTGTATCAGATGCGAGAGCTGAGAACTAAACTTGTTTATTTTTCTAGTTCAGGTAACAAATTCAACACACGCTTTGTGGACTTGGCACCGGAATCAAGATATGTACAAGGAAGATAACCATGGAGATCAAATATACATCGTTCGACAACCCCGGGCGTGCTCTCCAACTGCCAAGGTTGCTTCTGTCTCAATACTCTCTTGAATTGTTAATGTTTATAGGTCCTTTTAAGCTTCCTTGCTCTACAACTTATAATCAAACCTTATCGAAAAATGTTCAAGGTTCGATACGTTAGTAACTACCATGGGTTAGCCTTATAGCATTAGCATGTAAGAAGACTTTGAGTGAACGTGTTCAAAGCACGTGATGACTTATCTAGGATATGAACGTTCTATGAATTTCAAGACATAATGTTACAAGGTGTGCGTAAACTAGCTCGAATACGATATAAAAAAAATCAAAGAATGCTGCACGTATACCTCACTTGTCTTTCTCATCTATGTTATCAATATTTTTCTATCAAATCCCTCGTTACTGTAAATTATTGTATTTATTTTTAGCTGAGGGTAGTGTGGTAATTCCTCCCATGCGTTGAAAAACATTTAGGGACAAAGAGATTTGTGAGATCCCACATCGATTCAAATGAGAAACGAAACATTCATTGGATGGATATGGAAATCTCTCCGTATTTTAAAATCGTGAAGACATATCCAAACGTGAAAGAACCTCTTCATTCAGTGTATGTAACTAATTCGATTGAAAATGTTGTCTCATCTTGTATGTCTCAAAAAGAAAAAACAATTATTAGCTTTAAATAAGTAACAGGTAATTCCCATATTGGTAATTACCATATAAATAAATATTGCTTAGTGAAATTGGAAATTAGCGTAATAATTTGAATTTAAATATATTAAAATATTATTTTATTTTCTATATTATCCATAAATCTCTCAAATATTTATTAGTTTATTACTAATTTTTTTTAATAAAAAATCTCTATTAATATTTTTTTAATATATTCAAATTGTGTATTTTATTATACAAAAATTATTATAATTATTTAACTAATTTTGATATAGTTTTTCTAAATGATAAATCCAACATTTATATATATATATATATATATATATATATATATATAACTAAATAACTAATATATTTTTTCAAGAACGAACATAAATATTTATTGCATTATTTTTCCTCATATGGAAAGTGTTCTGTCATGAAAAAAAAAAGTATATTTATAATTCCTTGTTTGGACATTTAATTTTTATGATTTTTTTTATAATTAAAACTAAATTGTTACAAATTAAATTTCCGTGAATTATGAGAGCTTTCAATCATATATAATTGAAAGTTTTTATTATTATTATTTATTTATTTATTTTATTTGAATCCATTTATGTCAAGTGAGTTGTTCTTGCTCTGGCACAATGAATTAATGAAATATTATTTATAAGTCACTTCAGATATTTCTTGGAGAACCCACCGCCTTCACGTGTTGCTGTTGAAGAAAATTCTCACAGCTCTGAGGACCGATTTGATTCCATTTCGTTTCCCCTTTTCCATATCCTTCAATCACATTCACAATCCCGATTCGCTCTCTCGCCGATCGTCCTCCATTGCCGTCCACGATGCAGTACAACAACTTAGGCAGGTCCGGCTTGAAGGTCAGCCAGTTATCATACGGTGCTTGGGTCAGTTTCGGCAATCAACTCGATGTGCGAGAGGCTAAATCTCTTCTTCAATGCTGCCGTGACCACGGCGTCAATTTCTTCGACAACGCCGAAGTCTATGCCAATGGAAGGGCTGAGGAGATCATGGGCCAGGCCATTCGTGAGCTTGGATGGAAGCGCTCTGATATCGTCGTCTCCACCAAAATCTTTTGGGGCGGTTCTGGTCCCAACGACAAGGGGCTTTCCAGAAAACACATCGTTGAAGGTACCAAGGCTTCGCTGAAGCGATTGGATATGGAGTATGTTGATCTTCTCTACTGTCACCGTCCGGATGCGTCGACGCCGATCGAGGAGACGGTGAGGGCGATGAACTATGTGATCGATAAGGGATGGGCGTTTTATTGGGGTACTAGTGAATGGTCGGCTCAGCAGATCACTGAGGCTTGGGGGATTGCTAATAGATTGGATTTGGTTGGGCCGATTGTCGAGCAGCCGGAGTACAATTTGTTATCTCGTCATAAGGTAAGCGCCTTCTTTTTGCTGCAATCGATTGTTTCCTGATGTGTTCTTAGATCATAGAAATGGAATTTCCAGTTATGGTACACAACATTTTCTGATGAGGGTTTTGAATGCTGTGATTATTGACTGATCCGGTGTTGTGATGGTTTCTGCAATTGATTTCCAATGGAACTATATATCTGGTTTCTTCAAATCTGCGTTAGATATGCAATTTTGGCCTTGATCTATGCCATTTTTCGATTTTATTATCATTCTTTAGAACTTCCATTAGTTTTTTCTTTCAAAACTTGACTGTGAATAGATATTAAAAAGCAACGTCGTGAAAATTGAATAGTACTGTTTTCCAAGGCAGTGATGGGTTTATGGTACAGTATTATTTTGGTTAAATTACAAGATTTATGTTTATTTGGTCCTGTACATCCAAAACTATTACTAAACTTTCAACTTTGTATCTATTAAATATAAACTTGAGTTCGTGTCGAACGAAACCTTAAACTTTCAATGTTGTATCTCATAGATCTGTAAATTTTAAAATTTTTGAAAGCTGAGGGGCTAAATTTGAAATTTTGAAGTTAGGAATCAAATAAAAATTACCCTGTAGTTCAGGGACGAAATTTATATTGGGGATTAGATCGAAGAATAGAACGTAGATGATATTATATGTTTAGCCTAATGATTGCATGGTTCTATATGTATTTACCAGTAAAACTGTTCTCTTTGTTTTCCTCTTCCATTTGGAAATGGAAATAGAGCTTTCCTGTTGTAGATTTAAAGTCAAGGTCTAGTTTCAGAGATGTCTAATGAGATTTCTTTGTTGGAAAACAATCTTTAACTTAATTCATGAATAGTTTAATCTGGTGCAGCTTGCAAGGATGATTAATTTAGTCTCCTCCTTTTGGGTTCTGTTCTTTTTTCATGGAGATTAAATTCAGACATGGTACTGTATTAATGCAGGTCGAGTCCGAGTTTCTCCCTCTGTACAGCAACTATGGCATAGGTCTAACGACATGGAGTCCGCTGGCATCTGGTGTGCTCACTGGAAAATACAACAAGGGAACTATACCACCTGATAGCCGATTTGCTTTGGAAAATTACAAAGTAAGATAAGTTCGGATCTGATAGTTCGGCATGCTTCAGTATGATTAGCTAATAAGTTCTTGGTTATCCATTTCTTTTTCGGGTTGACGTCTGCAAGCAACCTCACAACCTCGTTTTGACATCCTATGCTAGTGATTAAGAACTTAGTTGTTTTTTTTCCCTTTATCCAATGATGAGAACATGGGAACTTAAGCCTTTTATTCTGCATGTTTGTAGAATCTTGCAAATCGATCTCTGGTTGATGATGTGTTGAAAAAAGTCAATAACTTGAAACCAATTGCGGATGAGCTAGGAGTGCCATTGTCGCAACTAGCAATTGCCTGGTGTGCTTCAAATCCTAATGTCTCATCGGTTATCACCGGCGCCACGAAGGAATCTCAGGTCAGTTTTATGTGGCTGTTGGTTTTGAAATTTATGCACGTTTTACCCCGAGATCTAGTCTAGTTAGCATGTGTGCTTCAAATCCTAATGTCTCATCAGTTAAACATGGTTAGGTTAACTGGGAGTCGTTTCTCTGGCTCGTCGGGTCCTAATTAGGTCTGTAAGCCGTAAAATATAAAGGACTGCCTTCAAGGAGTTGGCTCATATGGAATAGGCTTAATATTTTTAAAAACCAGTTAATCTACCCTATACACATCATAAACTAGTTCATATCTTCTGCTAGTTCTTGGCTGATCTTTAGAGGTTTATCTTTTTTAGCTGTGAGGATATATCTGATCTGATTCAGTAGAGGACCATATCTGTTCTTAGAAGTCTACCAAAAGAGGATTTTAGTTCAGCCGTTGATTCAGTAGGACCATATTTGATCTGTGCATTTCCAAAACCATTCCGTTTGCATTCAGCCGTTGATTTTAGTTCAGTTTCCCATCACAGATTTGAGAACCACACAGTTTACTGATCATAGTCCTAAGTTCATGATTTGTAAAAGTTAATATATAGTATAAGAAGCGGGTTGCGCGAGCATAGCCTTTTTTTCATTTTTTATTTTTATGTAATCTCAATTCATATAAGTTACGAGATTAGCTCTATTCGAAGCGTAGAAATGAATTTGGAGATTCAGATAGTTCCCGAGAAGGAAATTTGACTAAAGAATTAATGAAAAGGGGGAATATTTATTGATTATCGAATCGGATAGTCTGTCTAAGTCGGATACAGTACCAAGTTTTGCTGAATCCATTGCAATACATAAATAAAAAAATGAACGTATGAGATAACCCGACCTCTAACTCGTATCCTAAACATTCTTCTTCACCCAAAAACTAACGATCACAAACCGTTTTCGAACGTGTGCAGATTCAGGAGAACATGAAGGCCGTGGACGTGATCCCACTGCTAACTCCAGCAGTAATGGAGAAGATCGAGGCTGCTGTTCAAAGCAAGCCAAAGCGTCCAGAGTCATTTAGGTGATCATAGCCACATTCTTTAGTTGACAGATGGCGCACCATTGTCTTTCTGTGTATTTCTTCCTAGCTTCCATATTTATGTGCTTTTATTTATGATATGCTCTGTTATGACCTTCTTTGTTTGCTATGAACTCTTGGGGATTTCTTCTTTCTAGTCTTTATTAATGTATGCGTGTGATTTTTTCGAGGGAGATAAAAACAAATAATTCAGCTGTGTGAACCATTAAACGGTTTAATAGAAACATCTCCGATGCTCGAACTTGATTGAAATATCGATATATCAATCAAAATTTAATATCATGATTTTACATGATTTTTTATTTAGCTAAACGTGTTAAATATGTACAATTATTATTATTTATTATTATATAAACTATGGTTAAGTTGACGTTGTCACGTAATATCTCACGTAATATTAAAAAGGAAGAGAATTGAAAAATCTTTTTTGAATTTTTTTATAAACTTTTAAAGGTATTTTTCATTGTTATGATTTAAAAAATATTTCAAAAGTTTTAATAATATTAAACTGAAAAGAGAAAAAGTTAGAAAATATATATATATATATATATATTTTCTACGAAAACTTTTAATATTATGTTTCAATAATTTTTTTTTTTTTTATAATTTAACAATAAAATAAAATCTGAGGGGTTGCGTTGAAAGAGCGAGAAATTTATAAATTAGTTTGGCGGTTGGGACCTTCCGTCCCTGTGATTTTGCGCGCTATTCTGACCATTGTTACTATCCTACAACTCCGTTCCTCTTTCAACATCTTTCTCCATCTCATTTTCCGAGCTTTTCTCGTTCGAATGCAAATCCGAACACAGGTATGATTTTGCATTTCTGATCTCCGATACGCATTTTGGTCGTTTCTAGCTAGGGCAAAATCTTGTGTTTGTTGGAGAAAATTTTCTTCCGACACCACGCTCTCTTCGAAAGACCATCTTGAGTGAATTTTTGGCGATATTCGTTAATTGATTTTCTGTATGTTCATTCTACAGTTCGGTAAGGGCGCAGGAAATCTTTTAGGTGAGCGCCTATTTGAAGATTCTTAGGTACATTTCAACGTTTCAAATTTCTGATTAGTTTTAGGTCTAGCCTTTTGTTTTTTTGTCCATGTTATTGAGAAATGAATGGAAATTGTTGGCGTTAATGGCTCGTTCTTGCTGCGATATTGAGTAGACTGAATGGTTTGTAAATTTAGGAGAAACGAAATGAGCATCTGAAGTAGGTGATTTGGGGGTTCAGAGTGTAGAATTAGCAAATTTGTAGATTCTTTTTGTTTCTGTGATGGAAAAAGATAAGGAAAGAGATTTATATTTTGAAGAAGAATGGAGAAGATAGCTTAAAAGGCCAGAAAATGTTCATATGTTGAACAATTTATCTTTCTGAGATCATGCCTGGGGAAGTACATGGTACTTTAAGCCAACAATTATACATGGAAAGACCAAGGGCTGTTTCCGATGTCCGAATTACTGCAGATTATAGTGCAAGTGATGTTTGTGTACAGACGGGTGGGGTATTTTCTTCCCAGTTTTTGCGGGATCGAGCTGCTGTAAGAAGATTGTCTGACATGAATGATGGAGATCATCATAATCAGCAACAGAAAAAGAGAACAGGTCTTAGTTTCAGTCCGAGCAGCCAATTGGTATATGAGGATCTCAGTGGAATTCATAGACTCGAGAGAATGAATTCTGAAAGGAACAACAAGGTTTATCCTAACAACACAAGCAAATATCAGTGGGAATATAGTGCTACTGGACAAGCATCTGGTGAATACGCCGATGAAATTAACCGAGAAGTTCAATCTGGCCACACGATGCCGCCCTTGTATGCACCGGATTCACCTTGTTCATGTTATCCCCTTGGGGCTGGATTTGGAGATTTTTCTGCCAATGGCAAGATGAAATTTCTCTGTAGTTTTGGAGGTAGAATATTACCGAGGCCTAATGATGGGATGCTTAGATATGTCGGTGGAGAAACACGCATTATGTCCATTAGAAAAAACATCTCATATGAAGAACTTTCCAAAAAGACATACGCTGTCTGTAAATATGCCCACACTATAAAGTACCAGCTTCCTGGTGAAGACCTTGATTCACTAATCTCTATCTGTTCTGATGAGGATCTTCATCATTTGATTGAGGAATATCATGAGCTGGAAAATGCAGAGGGTTCTCAAAGACTTAGAATTTTTCTTGATTATTGCGAGAGCCCTACTTCTATTGAAGAAAGGGCAGTTCAACCAATTGATGTTGATTATCAATATGTTGCGGCTGTGGATGGTATGCTAGACCCAACTCTTCATAGTCCTAATTTTCGTACTGCTTCTTCACATACTACAGACTTAAAAGATGCCCATTCACCTATGCCAAATTTGGCGGAAATGCTTCCTAGACCTAGTGGGCAATTGTTAAATCCCATTCAAATCCCACGCAAGGCATTTAATCAATCACCTTTAGATTCTCCGGTTACAGTAATGCAAAAAGACTTTAAGAACGTAGATTCAACATGTGCAGAAGATGCTAGAAACTTCATTCCATTTGTTTCTGAGAAACGTCCTCGTGATATGGTTTATTATGTTGATGCAATTGGCCGTCACAATCATCTTTACCATGGTTCTCAATTGATGGATTATCATCATGAAAAATTTAGAGTGGAAACTGATGAGACATACGAAGTTCTTAATGTTCATTTCCCACGAGGCTCCAGCGTAGATTTTGAGCCTGCACCCAATTGGGGTTTAAGTGATACACATTCAGTGAAAACTATGCTCAAGGAACGGGCAGTTAACTATGAACAGCTACGCTCTGATGCGGAGTATTCGATGCAGCTAACATCTGGAACCACCCATATGGGACAAAGAATTATGCATTCACATTCTGAACCCCTACTGCAGGAACAGGATCAAAAGTCGAATCATGGAGGATTCTATCCACTGACCTCATTCAATGATTGTGATCAGTCACCTTCACTGGCAATGTCAATTTCCATGCAGGATTTGTCAACGATGTGGAAACAGAGAGTTGACGGGGTATATCAAGATGCTAAATATGAGAATCATCGAAAGGTGGCATCTGGTAGTGAAAATGAAACATATGAAGAATGCAATTTTGATGAAAAAAAGGCTAATTTCAATGGAGGCATTTATGTTCCATCACTTAATGATGACCAAAAATACAAATATTTTCAACATGTTGACTACCAACAAAATGGTTGTCTCCTCAAAGAGGTTCAAAGCTTTAGCGGCAGATTTTCTGCCGAACGAGGTCTTGAATTAGAAAATTCTGCAGACACCACGGGTGGCCCCACCCTCGTATACCATTTAGAAACAACTGCTCCAAAATATTTCGAGGAGAGCCAATATTCTACTAAGGATAAACAAACTACTTCTAATATAGTAAGCATCTACGGCCTGCAGGTTCAAAGCTTCTTTATGTGCAACATATATACCTTTCCATATGGATTTAGTTCTCATATATAACATATCTTGAACTCTTTCATCCGCTTAAGGTACCTCCAACTTTTTAAACATATCCGTCCACTTAAGGTACCTCTAACTTTGTAAAATATGCATCACTGAGTGAAGTTGTTGTAATACTAGTATTGAGCATTTTCCACATGCGCACACACACACACACACACATCGGTTGTAAGAAAACATGCAAGGATGTTGATAAGAATTTTGTAACTATAGCATAATTAAGTGGAAAGTTTACTCGTTCACAAAAGTTGAAGTTCTTATTATGTTTTGTTGATCAATTCATACACTGATATGCAGATCATAACGGATGCAGATCTTAAAGAACTGCAAGAGTTGGGATCTGGGACGTTTGGCACAGTTTTTCATGGAAAATGGAGGGGAACAGATGTAGCTATTAAGAGAATAAACAAGAGTTGCTTCTCAGGCAGTTTTTCAGAGCAAGAACGACTGGTAGGTACGACATAATTTGAAAATAGATCTTTTGAAATGTATAACCGATTCCTGTGCTCATGTTGGTGAATATGGTTATGAAAATTTTCTTAGGAAGTTATAAAATTGTGCATGCAATTTCAAAGTAAAAGTTGTACCTTCTATTTTCTCAAATGCATTTCATCATTGATTAGGCCTACGAACATATTGTTGAAGAATTTAGCACAAAAGGGGAAGAGACAAACACTTGGAAAAAAAAAACTTTCATTGAGATAGTACAAAATGGACGGGAGAAGACTTCTTACTCACCCACTTTAATCGCTCTTTCTTACTTTTCTTTCTTATGGGACATGCTTCGTACTCGTAAGTATGAAATCCTTGGAGCCCAAGTAAAAAAAATTTATAGGAATTCTCAAGAAATGCTTGGAGCCTAAAGAAATGCGAGTATGGTTTCTAGAGCATTTCTTTTGAGATACTTATTTACAATTTTCAAGATAACTTCAGAGAGGACTAATATATATTTATGTAGATTCTCCAAGAAGCTCTCGATATAGTTATTGTTGTCTTTCATTTTAACACATATTTCCTACAATCTAATTCTACCTTCCCCCCGGCCCTTTCACAATGGGACCAAAATCTCACTGTTTGCTTAGACTAGAGATTTCTGGAGAGAAGCAAAGATCCTATCGACTCTGCACCATCCAAACGTTTTGGCTTTTTATGGGGTGGTTCCTGATGGACCTGATGGAACATTGGCAACTGTAACCGAGTATATGGTAAACGGTTCGTTAAGGCATGTCCTTTTAAGGAAGGACAGGTAAGCTGGTCTATCTCCACATTTTGATTCTCTTCTTTCCTGTGAAAAGGGATATTGAAACTTTGGCATTCTTACTGCAGGTTGCTTGATCGTCGGAAAAGGCTTATAATTGCAATGGATGCAGCTTCTGGCATGGAATATTTGCATTTGAAAAACATTATTCATTTTGATCTGAAGTGTGAAAATTTGTTAGTCAATTTGAGGGATCCTGAACGACCTGTATGCAAGGTAAGTTTTAACATAGCTGACATCTTGTGCACCTTCAATGTTTTCTGAGGTTTCTGTGTTTAGTTATCTACTTTTATCAAATTGAATCTTGCAGTTACCTATGACTAGTTGAAATTCATATTTAATATTCATGTCACACTGAGCTCGTTTCGGGGTCATTTCCTGTCTTTTAAGGTGGGAGATTTTGGTCTATCAAGAATTAAGCGCAATACACTTGCTTCGGGAGGCATGAGTGGAACTCTTCCATGGATGGCACCAGAATTGTTAGATAGTTGCAGTTCTAAGGTCTCTGAGAAGGTTAGCAACTTAAAAACGAAGATCTTTACTTTCTTTCATCTGAATCAAGCCGTGTAAATGTTGCGTAGATATTGTGCTTGAGATGCAAACGTAGTTCTGTATCAGTTATATCATTGGAGGATACTATCAATACTATTTTTGCTTTATTATCATTTTTCTTTTTAACAGGTTGATGTTTTCTCATTCGGTATTACAATGTGGGAGATTTTGACAGGCGAGGAGCCATATGCTACCATGCATTGCGGTGCCATCATCGGTAACTTTCCTTCCTATGCTCCTAACTTCTTAAAACCTTCTCAAGAGAGGTCTTGTGCTGTATTGTTCAAATTAGTATCATGCTGTTCTATACTTTGGTGGGCAGGTGGAATTGTAAGTAATACTCTTAGACCGCGGATCCCGAAACGCTGTGATCCCGAATGGAAAAGGTTAATGGAAGAGTGTTGGTCTCCTGAACCTGCAGCAAGGCCATCATTCACAGAGATAACGAATAGACTTCGTAGCATGTCGGTAGCGGTTCGGATCAGAAAGAGACCAAATGTAACAAGTAGATGAAACTCAACATCCTCATGTAAGTCACTGTTCTTGTGAATTGGAAAAGAGGAAAATAAAATAACTTAAAGCTTAAGCTATTCTGTGTAGTTAATTAGCTGGTTTTGCTTACTCACTCAGCTGAAGCAACCCATAGATCTGACGTTTATGGAGTTGATATACTTAGAAAACTCTGTAGATATGTAATAACAAATTTTCATATTGCATAATGCAGCCGTTCATGTTCATGAGTTGTTCATATTTATTCGATATTGTACCATAGATTTTTTTCAATTAGCTAAACGAGACAGAGGATGAGAATTTTTTTTTTAAATGAATATTATAAGAAATATGATCTCTATAATTTGACTTATAATTTATCCTTAGAGGGACAAGCTGTAAAAGTCCAAGCTTACTACTAGTATATATTGTCCACTTTAGCCCATTACGTATAGTCGTCAGCGTCACGGTTTTAAAACGTCTACTAGGGAGAAGTTTTGATACCTTAAAAGGAATGTTTCGTTCCCCTCTCCAACCGATGTGAGATCTTACAATCCACCCTCTTTGGGTGCCCAGCGTTCTCGCTGGCACACCGCCCCGTGCCTGGTGTCACAATCGCACTTTTAATGGCAGTGGACTTGCGATTGTGCGGCACTCACTTTCCAACGACAAGTGAGCTAAGCCAATTCGTTCTTCGCCTACGGCCAAGCGACGTATGCTCGAGCCTCTGACCTCCTTCTTAAGAGAAGGTTTTAGAAAGCGAGGGCAGAGAGAGAATTTCGAAAGAGAGATTTTTGAAAGATACGTTATATAATAAGCAAGCAAAAGAGAAATAACAACGGCTTACAGTATATAACCTTGGGTAGGCTCGATGACTTACTCGGGTCACAATCATATTGCAGATTGTGACATTCTCTCCCACTTAATTTAGTCATCGTTCTCGATGACTTCCTCGGGCGCATTCGCCCCACTGATTGTGAAACCTAGCTCTGATATCATTTATAACAACTCAAACTCACCGCTAGCAGCTATTGTCTGCTCTAGCTCATTATGTATCACCGTCAACCTCACAGTTTTAAAACACGTCTACTATAGAGAGATTTTCACACTCTTATAAGGAATATTTGGTTCCCTCGATATTGGATATTATACCAACTTTAATAAACACACAAGAATTAGATAAAAAGATGTCACAGCAAAATATTAGCTCACTTTTGCATGATAGTTAAAAGACATATGTTATCAGCTAGAATTTTTAATTAAAAACATTGAATAGAAAAATGATGGCCCACCAAATAATGTCTACATTTGTCCAGATACGGATAGATAATGTAAACATATCTATCATACGGATAGATAAATGAAAATGGCGTCGTTGTTCTAGAATTCCCATGCGCTTCCTAATTTCGGCATTATCCATTATCCTGAGACGGCACGCATTCCCAAGCAACCGCCTATTTTGATTGCTATATTTACCTGAAAATGGCCACCGATCACCATTTCATATACTTTTCCGGCCAATCTCAAGCTCAATCTCATTTCTCCGGCGGCTTCAGTAATGGAGAAGGCAATCAACAGGCAGAGCATTCTACTACATCACCTCCGGCCTTCTTCTTCGGCTTATAGCCATGAATCTTCGTTCTCTGTAAGTTCTTTATCCCTCCTTTTGAATTGAAGATTTTGTTATTCAAACTTTTCTCTGCAAGTCGCTCTTTGAATTGTTTGATTGAGTTTGGTTTGGTTTGGTTGTTTTTTCTCGCTAGGCATCGGTTTGTGCAGCTGGGGATAGTGCGTCTTATCAAAGAACGTCGGTGTTTGGAGATGATGTCGTGATAGTTGCGTAAGTTGCTTCGTCTTACATGAAGTGAATCTCGCTCTCTTTTTGTTATAGTTGATTCAAAGTGGTTCGTTAAATTGAATTTTGTGAAATCTCCATTTTCTTTCTCTCAGAGCATACCGTACCGCCCTTTGCAAATCGAAGCGTGGCGGCTTCAAGGATACTTATCCTGATGATCTGCTCGCCCCTGTTTTGAAGGTTTCTTGTTTCACTTTGTCTTCTGTTCTCTTCATGGATTCAACTTAATAGGTTAAACCGAATAAGAGGAGAACCATGCTTTCGTTTTTCTTCGTTTTTGTTGCTTAATGATTTAGTGAGCTCTGAATCCTGATGATGATGATGATTTGATCCAGGCATTGATTGAGAAAACTAATTTGAATCCAAGTGAAGTTGGGGACATTGTTGTTGGTTCTGTGCTTGCACCAGGTTCTCAGAGAGCGAGTGAATGTAGGATGGCTGCTTTCTATGCCGGCTTCCCTGGTATGCAATTCTCCAAGAATTGTTCATATTCATTGGTGTCTTCTATTATCAATGCATGTAATGCTTTTGTTGCAGAAACTGTGCCTGTTAGAACTGTTAATAGGCAATGTTCGTCGGGGCTGCAGGCCGTTGCAGATGTAGCAGCAGCTATAAGAGCAGGATTTTATGATATTGGTAAGCAACAAAGGGATAAGTTGGGTGAAGTTTTATAACTGCCTTGTTTATTACGCAAGCTTATTCTATTTTTATTACTCGTGTTTAAGGAATTGGAGCTGGGTTGGAGTCGATGACTGTTAATCCAATGGCTTGGGATGGATCTGTCAACCCTAGAGTACTATCTTTCCCTTGCTCTAATACACATATTTGAGTTCAGTTCTAGATAGTCTTTAAAACATACTTCCAAGTAGGAATCTTAAAAAATTTGAAATCTCTTCTTTAAAATGACAGGTGAAGTCAATGGAAAATGCACAAAACTGCCTTCTTCCGATGGGAGTAACCTCAGAAAATGTTGCCCAGCGTTTTGGGGTGTCAAGGGAGGAGCAAGATAAGGCTGCTGTAAGTAGAATGGATCTTGTATCTCTTTCAAGGCTCTTAGATGTAGATTTTGTACTGAAATCCTTAGTGTGTGTCTAGGTTGAGTCTCACAGGAAGGCTGCAGCTGCCACTGCTAGTGGCAAATTTAAGGATGAAATTATCCCTGTTTCTACTAAGGTAAGTAGTAAGATTCGGTACAATGCAGTTTTCACATATTGCAACAACAGGTATGGCAATTGGTTGCTGGGGTTTTGATGTCTTTATTTCAAACAGATTATTGACCCAAAAACTGGTGAAGAGAGACCTGTTACGATCTCTGTTGATGACGGGATTCGACCGAACACAACTCAAGCAGATTTGGGGAAGCTAAAGCCTGTGTTTAAGAAAGATGGAACCACCACTGCTGGTATAATTATGTCTGATTATATTTGAATTGATTAGTAGAGAGATGTTCTGCTATTTTTGCTTATGATCCTCTGGTGTTGGTATTGTGTAGGCAATTCTAGTCAGGTGAGTGATGGTGCTGGAGCTGTTCTCCTTATGAAGAGAAGTGTTGCAATGCAAAAAGGACTCCCTATTCTCGGCGTCTTCAGGTTTGAATCTCAGGATTTCTCTTTAATACTTGACATCACAAAGAATTGTACAAGTTGAATGGTGAATTCCGCTAGATATTCAAAACTTGTTCATCCACGTATCCTGACTTGCAAACTTCTCCCCAAACTGTCATGATTGTTTTTACTATCTTATGCATGGGGTGATGACAGCATGCTTTGCATTAGCCATAGTTACTCTCAGAATACACCATGTCACGAAACGATGAAGGAGATTAAGTGTTAGTTTCGAACATAAAAGCTCATTCTTTTGGGTATTAACTTGGGGCTTCCCAAAGTAGAGATTTTAGAACTGTTTTGAGTATGAATGTAAGATCTCACGTCGGTTGGAGAGGAGAACGAAACGTTCCTTAAAGTCCAAAGAGTACAATATCTGCTACCGATGGGCTTGAGCTGTTACTAATGGTATCAGAGCCAGACACCGGGCGGAGTGTCAGCAAGGACGTTAGACCTCCAAGAGGGTAGATTGTGAGATCCCCACATCGGTTGGAGAGGGGAACGAAGCATTCCTTGTAAGGGTTTACTGCTGTGGGTGTGGAAACTTCTCCCTAACAAATGCGTTTTAAAAACCTTAAAAGGAAAGTCCAAATAGGACAATATCTACTTTATCTACTTAGCGGTGGCTTGGGAAGTACTTTCTTGTCTCAACATTTGTTGCTGTTTGTTTTGTAGGACGTTTACTGCTGTGGGTGTGGATCCTGCTATCATGGGTGTTGGCCCGGCTGTTGCAATTCCAGCCGCTGTCAAGGCTGCTGGGCTTGAACTGAATGATATCGATCTTTTTGAGATAAATGAGGTACCATATTTTTCTATCACAAATTGAGGCTTGAAGTTTGAACCTTTTAGGCACATGTTGGCTTTGGACTAACGCACAACCTAACCTACAGGCATTTGCATCCCAATTTGTGTATTGTCGTAACAAGCTGGGGCTTGATCCAGAAAAGATCAATGTTAATGGCGGAGCAATTGCCATTGGACATCCACTGGGTACAACAGGTATGTTTCTGACACGAATTTCTGTTAACCAACACCTAAAATTTTTTAAGATCCTGATGAGTTAGATGTGTTTCTTCTTTGTATTCTTTAACCACGATTGAATCATTAGCAAATGATAATGTTTACATGGCAGGGAGAATTAGTATTAGATTGTCACAAATCTCTCCTTAAAATTTTTCTATCATTTGATGATTTTTCTCTTAGCATATGCTCCATTAACTTGGTTCTGTCTGCGCTCTGTCATCTGTGGCTGTCTTCTTCCATAGGCGCCCGCTGCGTTGCTACATTGTTGCATGAGATGAAACGCCGTGGCAAAGACTGTCGTTTTGGAGTGATATCAATGTGCATAGGTACTCTCTCTCCCTCTACGTCCTTCCCTTTACCATTGTGGAGTTACAGTCCAATGACGATGACGCGATGGATGATTAATTCTTGAAACTGCAAAATTGCAGGCACTGGAATGGGAGCTGCAGCTGTGTTCGAGAGGGGTGATTGTGTTGATGAGCTTTGCAATGCTAAGAAAGTTGAAGGAATAAACCTTCTGTCTAAGGATGCTCGTTAGAACAAGTTTTAATACTCAATAGTGTGAGACAAGGAAATCAATAAGAAGGATACAGTTTTATGGAGATTTGAATATCTGTTTGCTTCCCACCATCTTGTTCCATTTTGGACGCATCATTTTAATTCTATTGTCTTTTGATTTGTTTCCATAAAGGCTTTGTCCGAACTACTTGATGATTCCTAAAATTGATGTAACTCGAAGCTATCTTGTTTCATTAGTCTCATTCAACTTTTGTTGGGTTTAGAATGTCGTCAGACAGTCTGACTAATAGCAGGAAAATTTCAGCCATGAAATTTCATGTTCATTAGAATTTTATAAATTTCATTGAGAATTTTATCTTTTAAATCGTTTTTGCGATTGGTATTCCATGTAATAGGTTTAAGAGTTGAAGTTGATAGGTTTAAGAGTTGAAGTTGAGTTTGTATAGCCCTCCTTCAGAGTAAATGTTGAATGATGGCTTTCTTCAAGGGTGTTTATTGGGGTTTTATTGATAATCTAATGAAGGTTTAAAGGCGCCTTATCCTTTATATAAAATATCTTACGTCATTTTCATTTTTTTGGGTCATGTTACCCGTGCTAGTAAGAGCTTGAAGTTTTGTTTTCGAGATGATACAATATAACTAACACTTCTCTCAATGTATTGAGATTTTTTTTAACTTTTAGCATATTCACTTTCTACTTACGTACTCGAATGGTAAGTCTTTTTTAAGCTTAAATCATAGCTCTTATGAGAAGCTGGTTTGTCATAACTCTTTCGGATGTAAGTAAATTATGATTATTCAGCTTGTTCTTATATTAGACTAGTGTTTTTATTCTTCTTTTGTTGTTCATGATCTAGATTGAATGCTTTAGTTGTATCTTTGAAGTTGAGATAAATTATGTTCATTGATATGTGTTGAGATAGATTATGTTCGTTGATATGTTTCTCAAGTGGTGGTAGTCGTAAAACGCTCCTGTTTGATGATAGTCGTAAATGTTCTGTTTGGTGATAATCATAAACCCTCAATCTAGTTTAATACGTAGCTACCAAGTGGCCTTATCCTCCAACATTATGGTGTTGTAGATGACTTCTTTATGTCAAATGGCTCTTGGTGTTGGTTGTGTAGTTATTGAGTTGAGGTTGGGATGGAGGATCGGGATCATGTGTTTTACGCCGAAGTGCTTAAAAATTGGTTTGTCTTAAGAATCGTGTGATTCCCCAAGTTCTAAGTAGTTTGATGTAGTATCTTCCAAGTTCTAAGTAGTTTGATGTCGTATCTCCTAAGTTATGGGATAATTTGAATTTCAAAAAAATTTGGAGACTCATAAAAGGAAAAGAAATTAATTTATTATCTAATGGTATTGTAAATTTTCCATTCAAATTTCTTCCACGTCATTGAATTTCAAACAAAGAAGAAATTACATTGGAATCTCAAGCTGATGTGGCAAGTTTCAGCTTGACAACAAGTTGACATGGCATAATAACTTGGTAAAAAAGAAAGCTGACATGGCATTCAAAAAGGACAAGAAATTCACCCCTTCCCGTCGCCGGTTCCTCTCCCTCCCTTCCCTCACCGTCAACTCCGCCGCACAGCGCAGATCCAACGTTCAAAAACCTAATAGATGAGAAGCTTTGAACCGCGGTGGAGCTTTGGGGGCGGCAGCCATGGCAGCTTGGAACTCGAGCCGCTTCGATTCGTAAGCCCTAGAAGCCTCTTCAGCAGTATTATAAGTCCCGAGCCAAATTCGAGCTCTTTTGAAAGGGTCTCGAATTTCAGCAGCCCATTTCCCCCACTTTCTCTGCCTCACGCCTCTGTATCGGCAAGCCGTTCTCCCGGTCGGTAGGGTTTTCGACAAAACCCTAATATTCCGTCGCTGATGAGCCTTTCCGCCATTACTACCTCCGCGGGCAGAGCTCTGAGAGGCTTCATCATCAATTGATTTTGAGGAACGAGAAGGAAAGACAGGAAAGTGGATTTCTCGCACTATGCGTTTCGATTTCGAAGATTTTGCTTCGTCTCTTTCGTTTTCGCTGGAAGATGAATCGGTTCCATCCGGATCGTTGCAAATTACGCGGAGTTTTCGGCTCATTCTTCTGTTCTTCGAAGGAATTTGAACTCAATTTGGAATCCTTCTTCCCCCAAAAACTTTTTTGAATCGTCGGAGTAAAATACTGGAAGGTCTGACAATTGTGAGGGAAAAAATTGTAGAATATTTCCTTTTATATGTCCGCTTAAGCGTTTTTCTTTTCCGCTTCCTTTTTCGTTTTCATAAATATTTTCAAACTTATCTCTTAAAATTCATGAATTAAACTGACTTTTGAAAAATGTATTTTCAGTTTCAATGTGTTTAAAACTCACACTTATTACTTTAAACAATTATTTTTGTATTTTACTCTTAATTATATATTTGTTTAAATTTTTTAAAGTACTATTTTCTTTTAATACAAAAACACTTATTGGTTATCATTCAATAATTTTTATTTTTTCCAAGGTGTATAAAATATAAATTGTATTTAAAAAGTATTCTTTTTCAAAGTTACTCGAAATACGATTCTTTTTAATAGTGTATATGGTATTGTTTTAATTATATACCATAAAATGTTCTTGGAACTTAAATGAATAACAAGCTATTTATTAGGCAAAAAAGTGAATTTGACACAAATGATCGTTACAAATTACGCTTAATGAATATTTAAAATTTGGGTAAAACTTTGTGGGAAAACTCATCGGATTATGATGAAAAAATGTAAATTCCCAACTATGAACTCATAGAATTGAGAATTATATGAGTACGGTGGCTAACTATTTGGTTTCCACTATTTGGTTTCAAATACGAGCATAATTCAGCTGACATAAAATACGTATCATTGTTTAAATCCTCCCGTCCACCTGTAAATTTCTTGGTATTCCACCTAAATAATGTTTCTTTAATAGAGGGGAAAGAAAACAAGCATAAATTTCGAAAACAAAACCCATATAAACCATGGTAGTACATTCATTCCGAATAAAGTTTACTAGAGAGATGTGGTAAAAGTTGCAGTTTTACATGAATGGTTAATTGCACTATGCATAGTCTTCCTGTTAAATTTTGTGCAGCCCAAGCAACTAAACTATATGGCCACCAATATATTTCACAGGTTTGGTATAATAATTAGCTTTTCCTGCTCAATGGCAATGCCTTAACTTATAAAGTATAAGAACCTGTCAATACATACTATGAATCTTCACCATGCCCACTCCTCATTCAGGCTCAGGCTGGGAGGCTTTCTTCGTTCCCCAATGGAGAATTGCACCTTTGAAGTCTTACGCTTCCGACCGAGAGTTCAAGCACAAACTATTCTAACAGGCTATACGACGAGACGAAGGGAAAATTAGAGAAAATACACGACGAGAGCATCATTTTATGACGACCATCGTCGTCCAGGAAAAAGTCTTTAGGACTTTTCTAACATTGCTTAACAATGTGTAGCATAAAGAAAACCCAACTCAGGCCTCGTCTCCACAGTATGGAAACATCTGTTACATTCTCATCCAAAATGTAGAAAATAAAATGAAAATAATAGATCTGATTTACCTTGGTTCCACAAAAGAGTACGAGTGTGTGTGCTGATTTGTAATAGGCCTGAAATCACCGTTAATATCAGGTGATTGACGACTTACAAACCGGGCATGATGTTCGCCTCTGTAGCCATGGATCAATACACTGAAACAGCAAACAGAAAGAGAAGAGGTTAGTGATTATGGCTTGAAATGGAGAACGGTGCTTCTTTATTAAAGCATGCATACATCTTTATGAAATTTGTGTAAGCAAGGTAGATGGCGAATGACATCTCCGATGGCTGGCGTATCGAGACAAATTGCACAAGGGTCTTCCATGCTGTTAGTCTGAGAAGGACAGGAGACAAAAGGTCAAGGGCAGGCTAAACCAGCAGATCTGGTGGTCCGGAGAATGAGTTTTTGATCAACAAAAGAAAATACAACTGAAACCAGGATGCAGAACCACCACCTACCTGTACTGTAGATTGTGGCAAACTATTAATCCGGTTAGTCGATGCACCAGCATGGCGGTGATTGTTCTCGTCAAGGGATAGCAGCATTTCATAATCATTCCTGATAGAAAGAATGAAGAAAAAGAATGTCACATATCTAAAACAACTGAACAAAGGGGTTTCTTATCCAACAAACAACCTAAGTTTGAACTTATTTCCACATCATTTGTAATCAAAATTAATGGGTCGCCTAAATTTATACAACTTCGCATTAGTTCAGACATGACCTTACACTTCCACCTTTGACTTAAAATCTTTTACCCCGGCCCATTATTGCAATAGCTAAAGTTTCATATTTGAGAATCAGTTCCACATGTATATAGTTTCACTACTCAGACCCAGGCCAATTGCTTTAAGTTTTCATTCTCTCATTTTATCACCTGATGACTAAGATTTCAGTCTCTATGGGCATACTCTTTATTTAACTGAAACGAGAAATAAAATGTCAATCCTTTCTCCATGATATAATAAATTAAGTGCTTAAACGATCATGTCTTTTAAATCACCAATCTAACCCAAAAGCTTAAGATGATGGGTTAGGATAAATTTTATATCAATACTTCAACAATACCTCTCACTTGTGACCTTGAACAAGTGGAAAATAAAGTTAATGAGGAAGAAATGATATTAGAAGGTTCGAACACAGAACCTCCTACTTAATACCATGATTTAACAGTGTCGCTATTATCTTGCAACAAGTTTGCAAAATTAACTGAAAACATTAGCTAAAGTTGTAAATTATTTTCAAATAGGCTGACATCTTACTCGTTGAAATCACGCCGGCTGTGCAAGATGTCCCTATTCATTCTTGCATCTTCCATTTCTCCAACCGCAGCCTCCAGAGCTTCCAATATATCAAGTCTCTGTATTAAAAGAAAGTTACCAGGGTTTAGATATGGTAAAGGATAAACTATCTCATTACAAACAATCATACGCAAGATACAGTCATCATACCATCAAGAATCTATTTCATATATCTTGTCCATATAACAGAAAAAAAGTAGCTGGTTAACCTAGCACCAAAGAATGAATCGAGTAATTACCATATCCAAATCCATATGCACAGGAAAATTAACATTCCTTTGTCTAGTTGACACTCTATGAGAGCCACCAAAAAATTGATTCCTCATCTGTGCCATACGTGTAGAGTGGGTTACTCGAGCCCGTGTTATATTAGAAGAGTTTTGTGAAGATTGAGATCGAGTTCGTCTATTTGCCTGTGCTACCAGTGAGCCCCTCTGACTCTGAACAAAGGAAACCAATCAACTTTTAGATAGAAGATGGATACGAATTCAAGAATATCTTTTACCAGGCACATTGTACATTTGAAAAAACAAAGATAATTAACTAAGGATCAAACTATTTTAGGAAAACATGTTAGCCATCTTTCCACCAAATCTACGAAAAAAATGCATGTAGGAGAATGGTCGACATAAATTATCCAAAGCTATGCCAATGACATTCTAACCCTAGCTTTGTGGACATAGATTAAACATTGTGGGGAAACATGGGTAATAAGTTTTCAACTTTAAGGGAAAAGAAGTAGAGAGGGAGAGAGAAAGAATTTCACTTGCATAGGTGGTTACACATCCAAAATGAATTTGCAATCATAATCTCTGTAATATCAAATTGAAGAATTGAATAACTTAAGACGGCAATGTTCCAAAGACCAAAGATGTTGCAATCACAGGAAGAAAAAAAAGACAGTCAAAAGGATATAATACACTGTAAGTCTGGCGGGAGGGTGCAAAATGTCCATGCTCCACCTGCTGCAGTGCCATAGCTAAATGTTCATCAATCTGCAAGCAGAAACATAAAACTTATGAAAATTAAGAATTTTATTAGTAAGTTACTGATTAAGCATGGATAAGGACAGCTTAAATAAGAATTAACCACCTCTTCTCCTCCAATAGGGATCTCCTGATATAGTTGCTCCTGAAGTTCACGAGCCAACATCTCATCAGCTTCAAGTTGTCTTGCCCTAGCATCTGAGGTGTTATCATTTAAGCTGCCAACATTCTGGGAGACAGGGTGTCTCATTTCAGGTGACAACTCATCAACCTCAATAACTTCATTCAAACTATCACGAATTCTTCGACTCTGGAGTCTAGTTGACCTTGAGTTTGAAGATTCCTCAGACGGACCAAGGTACACAACATCTGGAATGGGGCATGAAGTATTAATTTGTGAAGTTGATCCGTGTTTCCTTTGTTTTTTGTTTAGTTTGCTTTCAACATGCATCGGTACAATAGTTTGTTCTATTTTGGGCACAATGCTGGAAGCCCTTTGAGATGTATCACCATTTCCTGCACAATCAGTTTCTGCTACATGTTCTTGCCCACTAGGGATTTGTCTCTCCATGACAATTTCAATTTTTTCATTAGAAAACCTTCCAACGTTATCTATCTTCTTAAAAGAACTCCCAGATGGATTAGACAAGGCAATCCCTTTCCTTGAATGATTATGTGTTCTTCTCCAAACACCTACTTCTTCAAAACATTCAGATGTACCTAATCTGGACGTTCGGGCTGGATTAGCTCCAACAGCCTTTTCCGTGTCACTGAAAGCAAATAAGATATCAGAACAAATTTCTTTTGAAGGCTGCAACCATACAAGAAAAATTGAAGCTGAGCTTTAGTGTGTGTTGACATCAATAACTGAAGTTGTTAAATGATGTTACATTTTAACTGATATTCAGATAAGGGTTCAATTTCCAACAAAATTCAGTTGTTGTAAATCCAATAAAACAATTACCATGCAGTTTTGTATACCTGCAAGAGTGGTCATAAAGTAGTGTGTCAATCAAATATTCATGACAAGACTGTAGTCTCTTGCATGGAAACATGGAATAGACCGGCATGGTCTCCCGATGCCAAACTATTGCACTACAGTGTACATTGTAGCAAAGAGTCAAATCTATATGGTTCAAAATCCCTGGTTCTGTGGAACTAAGAACTTTCCACAGGCCAAATGAAAATGAAGAACACCCAAAGAAAACATGCAACAACTTTGAGAAAGTAAGTAGCTTAACAAGAATTCTACGGAAGACGCCAGGATACAGTAAAATACTAAGATTGAACATAGCTTGATTCAAGATGTCTACAAAATTATTTTGTGATGCAACTGTCAGGTTGTTTAAAGGACATAGGAAGTTTTAAAAACAATCGGCAATATTTGTAAGATAAATAACCTGTCATAACATCCTAAGGTCAATGATAAAACAAAGATGCCCCTGCTAGGTTCACCCTTTTCAATAGAGGGAAGGGTTCCACAGAGAAGAAAGTATGAGGATTACAAAAGAAAGTTGAGCGTTAAGCTTCGATAAAGGATTTTAATAGCTAAAAACGTACGAGAACCTCAAAAGAACCACCAAGCATGAGCGAGAGCATGCAAAAATATAAATAAACTCACAAGAGGAAAATTTCAGTTGCCAATACCTCATAGGCAGCCAACAACAACAGAATATAAGCAGCAAAACACGAGTTCAGCATTATGTCAACACTGACTAAAAACTTTCAATCTTTGCAAAAGCATATCATGAGGGATGATCTTTCGTTACCTGCTAGAAGCAGAAATAACTCTGACATAATCATTATCATGTGATACAGAAGGCTGACGCATAATCCCCTTTCCTTTATCTTTGCTACTACAATTGTCTTCAGCAACTATATCATTTATATCTATCGGACAAGATGGACTGTTTGATGGCATGTTCCTCAAATTGTTCTCATCAACAGCTCTAGAACTCTTTTCACACTGCTCAGATAAATTCTTTGCTCTTATTGTAACATTATGAGGTGAGATACAACCATTCCGTACCAACCTCTTGTGCCCAGTAGCTCTAGGGGAGCTTGCAAACTGACGATGACCCAAAACTTGCTTCTCATGTCGAGTATTAATGTTATTGGATTTTTCAACTCCCTTTCTATGAATCATGGATAAACCAACATCTTGGAATGATTCCTCAACAACCTTTTCCTTCCCTTTAGTGTTCACGTTGGGTTTCTTTGGAGAAATTGGTATGTAACGTGCAGACTGTTCATTTGATGTGTTTTCAATCTTACAGTCCTTAGACACATTACGATTAAACGTTTGAGGATTTTCTTGACAAGGTGGTGGTTTGGAAAGAGAATCAACAGATATAGTTATCCCTTTATCCAAGCGACGAGGACAAATAAAACGTTTCGGCCCCTGATATGAATATTTTTCCCTTCCACCTTTTCTAAGTAACAGATTATTTTTCAATGCTGAATCCTCTCCCGGTGAAAGAATAATGGTGTTTCTATGACCCTTAAAATTCTCACCAGGAATATTTTTGGAACTACTATCTAATCTCAACTCATCCCCATTTTCACTGACAAGCACCCCCAGGCCCTTCATGCCATTCATCCCCTTTTCTGTCATGAAATCAGGGTTTCTTAAACGATTAGATAAAGATGAATCAGTCTCAGTTTGAACAAAATGTCCACCATTACTTTGTCTGGAAGCTAACCGATCAGGTGTATCGGGAACATCCATGATCCATTCAGTCTCCATCTCCTTCATACTCTGCATTGAGGGTAAAAGATCAACTCCCAGTAGATTATAGTACCACCCAACTAGGACACTCAAAAAGGGACAATTGGGAATTAAATGGTAACTAAGTGAATATTAAAAGAGAAAAAGGAAATATGAGCGGTGAAACCGAGTTGACAGTCAGTGGTAGATTATCCAAATAAAACACTAAAATCTAAATTTAACAATAGGAAGAATTCAAATGAAATTCATGAACCAAGAGAAGACTAGAAAAAAGTTTACATACATTAACAAGATATGCAAATATCCAGCATCAACACATTGTCTAGAGCACGGGATTTTTTTACCGTTTAGCCTNAAAAAAAAAAAAAAAAAAAAAAAAAAAAAAAAAAATCGTAATCATAGGCAAATATCCAGCATCAACGCAAGAAATCCATCCATCTCCCACTCCTTTTTCCTATGGCAGATAAAACCGACCACAAAATGTACAGAAGAAATCGATTTTCATTCAACTACGAGAATTCAAATGCATATAATGAAAGAAATCATACAATGAAAGCATGTTTTGTAATGCACAATGGGTAGACAACAATATCCTACAAGTACACCAGCTCTTTCCATGTGTGTAATGGTCTAATCGCTTCTCAAGAACCAACTGATTCGGCAAAACATTGAACTTAATCGGAGCCAAAATAATTGTAAAAATAAACGTTCTGGTAATCTAAAGAGCGAATCGAATACATTGTAAATAATTTTCAGAACATACGTTAATGTAAGGAGAAACAAAAAACGACACAAAAGAAACCTCTCACAAAATAAACCTAAAAATGCAATGCTCAAACAAAATAAATGATCAACCTCGGCGTGTTTCTCTTTCAAATCCAAACAAGCGAGAAGCCGACAGGTTGAATTCAGGTACGACGGAGAAGACGATGGTGAGGCCATCCAATCACCTCCATTCTCTTTCTTCCCTTCTGTAAACCCACCGTCTGTGTGTTCCCTGGTGCGAACCGGGTCGGGTCGCATCGGATATTTGA
Source organism: Cucurbita pepo subsp. pepo (assembly GCF_002806865.2). Classification (NCBI taxonomy): domain Eukaryota; kingdom Viridiplantae; phylum Streptophyta; class Magnoliopsida; order Cucurbitales; family Cucurbitaceae; genus Cucurbita; species Cucurbita pepo. The sequence continues at coordinate 12,190,451 of NC_036640.1, forward strand.
ATATGGGCCCAGATAATATTGAGGTCCAAAAAAGCAACCTTGGCTCAATTAAAACACTTCTGGCTTTCATTTCATTTCGGTCCAAATTTCCGTCGCTATATTTTCATATATGTAAATATGTATTTTAATACAAATTAATTGCAAACAAGTTATTTTAAAAAAAAAAAATTCCTAAACTTTATTTTGTAACGCTAATATATTTTTAAAATTCCAATAATTTAATATAATTTTAAATTTGTTACAACAGAGACTCGATCGACCATGTCATTTGCCTACATTTGGACAAAACGATCCTAAACTTCACCATCTCTCGAATTGGCTTTGCGCTTTTCTCATGCAATTTAGTTGGAGGGCGAAGAAGGCCCCTTGAACCATCAATGAGGTGCCACTCTAGAAGAGCTCGAACTCTAATATGTGTCAGCATCTACGAGCCAGTGACTATTCCTTGAATTAGTTGGAGGGCGAAGAAGCTTGAGCCATCAGCTAAATATCACTCTAGAAGAGCTTGAACTCTAATTTGTATCATCACCTACAAGCCAGTGACAGTCTCAAGTAGACAATTTCATAAATACCACTCTAGAAGAGCTCGAACTCTAATTTGTGTTAGCACCTACGAGCCAATGACAGTCTCAAGTAAATAGTTTCTATGAAACGTAAATCTTCCAAAAAGTAACGAATGTATGCACAAATATTCTCAAAATTATGCTCAAATTTTAACTTTACAATTTGCCTTTATGATTAATAAATAAATTTGATCTCCAATCCCTTAATTAATCCACGTATGATACAGAAATATAACGTTACTAAATTATACATAAACGGTAAAGTTATCGCTTGAAAAATTCATAAATTTTATTGCATGTACATACAAAACGATCAAAATTGTACTTGTAGATAAAAATGTAATTAATATTATCAAATTAAATGGATAAGCAAATTTTTTTTTTTTTTTTTTTTTTTTTT
>NC_036640.1:12191681-12193604 GCF_002806865.2 Cucurbita pepo subsp. pepo
AAAAAAAAAAAAAAAAAAAAAAAAAAAAAAAAAAAAAAAAAAAAAAAAAAAAAAAAAAAAAAAAAACTGGACTAAAGAGAACAATGAGAGAAGAAAAATGGATGTGGTCTCAGGGACTGGATTTGGGGTATAACTCTTAAATGTGAACTAGAGAAAGATCTCTAACCGCAGCCATAAGGTTCGTCGTCTTACTCGTCTGTCACACACCCTCTCGATGCTGCTTGCACGTTCTTGATGTACTGAAAACGAAGAACAATTTTGATTGAAGTTTTGTTTTCTTTTTTTAAAAATAAGGAGAAACAGTTTTAGACGAGAATCGTAGAGATGGTAAGACACGAACCTTGTGGAGAACGCCTCTGGTAGCCTTGTATGCAGGTCGAATCCAGTTCTTTCTTCGTTCTTCCATCTCTTGATCGGATAATTGAACGTCGATTCTCCGGTTCTGGACATCGACATTGATGATATCGCCATTTTGAACCAACCCGATAGGACCACCTTCCTGGAAAATGGATACAGAAGAAGCACTTAAACATTATTTGATCAGAGAGAAGGCATAAGGACAGGAGGAAGAAGAGAGATCGCATTCTTAGTCTAAACCTAAACTTCAATATTAGATTCTTCACTCCAAAAGTTTTCGCTACACTCTGGTTCTCTCTTTCGTGTGCGAACACGACGATCGCCATAATGATTTATTGCAACAAATAAAATACTACCGACAAAAAAGATTTGTATTTCAGAAAAGTAATATATTCTCGCAAAATATTTGCAAGAATGCAGTCGTATAACGGATATAGAACCGAAAACTTTTCTTCCCCTGAACTCTCACTAAGCTTCTACTGTTTCAATGAAGTTCAAGAATTTAACAAAAGAGAGAAACAAAACGCACCACTGCTTCGGGGCATATGTGACCGACAACGAAGCCATGTGAACCTCCAGAGAACCTACCATCGGTAAGCAATGCCACTTCCTGTAGATGTCAATGGCAGTGTAAAGATGAATTTGACTTCAAAGAGGATGTCATCATCTTCGTAACCAACACGTGACTTTGACAGCAATGCTTTACAAATTAAACAAAAATCTAACATGAGTTTAGAGTTCAAACACCATACCTTCCCCAGACCTGCACCCATTATGGCACTAGTTGGTGTTAACATTTCCGGCATACCCGGTCCCCCTTTAGGGCCTTCGCCCCTAATGATCACTGTTCGTCCCTATGTAATTAAACAATTTGATTTCAATTACAACATACCAAAAAAAACACGAGTACGTATGTACGTATATGTATATGTGTCTAATGTATCTAAATGTGCATGGATTACTTGTTCAACTTTAGGCTCCTTGGTTTCAGGGATAAAAACCTGAAACCAAGGAGCCTAAAATTGTACTATTTATATTTGGATGGTGTAATCAAATGGGTATAAAAACCATAGATTTATATAACCTATCATTAGTACTAGTATGTAATTATTTGAAAATGAACTTATGTAGTATGTGGAATTTGCAACCTGTAACTAAGAATTGCATGCAGATATCAGATTAGATTATTAGCCTAAGATATAGGGATAAAGTCATCAGTACCTTAAAACTCGAAGGGTCCTCTGTTATAGCTGCAATCATCGCTTCTTCCCCTTCAAAAACAAGGGCAGGACCTACAAAACAGATTTATTTTAGGTAGAATGATTTATTTTCATTCTTTGCAATATCTTGTAAGTTATAAGAATTTGGGTCAGAAGTTAAAAAAAGGAGAAACTTGCTATACAGATAAACTACGTCTTTTCTGCCTTATCACTTTTACCCCAAGGTTGTCTTTTTTGGCTTTGGCCTTTTGAATGAAACCCTTTGTATCTCATCCAAAAAAAAAAAAAAAAAAAAAAAAAAAAAAAAAAAAAAAAAAAAAAAAAAAAAAAAAAAAAAAAAAAAAAA
>NC_036640.1:12193774-12223726 GCF_002806865.2 Cucurbita pepo subsp. pepo
AAGATGTACGTTCTGATAAATGATGAGATTCAGAGCCACAATTCGAGGGCGAAGCAGTTGTTAAATGAAAAGTTCGTTGTTTCCTCATTTTTTTAAAAGCAAAGATGAATCAAAATTTTAACTGTGAATAACGTTTTTGGTTCATAAAGCATCTCGAAAGCTCAGTAAATGGTACCAGAGAAATATAGCCCCTCCTTGCCAGTAATCTTAGCCACCGAACCCTCGGGAGCAAGGTTTCCATATAATATTTGAAGGTGCCCTGTTTCCTTGATGGGATTGTCCAAGCTTCTGATAACATCCTGCATTCAAAGCATAAAAGGTAGTTATAAAGTGTTCCTTCAGATTTTCACCTCTATTGTAGCCAACATACCTGCCCTTCAGATAGAGGTAGGAAAAGCTTAGCATTTTCGGCCAGCGTCTTTCCCGTAACTGAAAACAAAAAATAACATCACCAATGGAAATAGAAGTTAAATTGCAAATGCCATCGACGTGTTTGCTAAAACATACCAGTCATACAATCTCCATCTAAAAGTTCGTTCTCCAACAGATAGCGAATGACTGCAGGTGTTCCTCCAATCTATCAAAACAAATATTCAATACTTATCAAGAAGCATGATGGTAAACTTGTTGCACCCGTACATACTACAGTAAACCATAAGCACTAGTGGTAGCATTTTATATGACTGGCAATGAGATGAAAATAAACTCCAGACCTTGTGAATGTCCTCCATTACATATTTTCCACTAGGCTTAAGATCGGCAAGGAAGGGAACCCGATCGCTAACCTTCTGAAAATCATCAAGGGTTAAATCCAAACCAACAGACCTGCCAAGAATCATTACATTAGCCCACAAAGATATCTATAGTAAAAGGAGTAGAACGTCGATGAACAATTTTACATCAAGCTCTCCTCACCTTGCTATAGCAATCAAGTGTAGCACTGCATTAGTGGAACCACCCAAAGCCATAACAACAACCATTGCATTTCGTAGTGATTTTTCCGTAATAATATCCCGTGGTTTCAAATCCATCTTCAATAGATCCAGAAGATATTTTCCAGCTAAACGGCACTCGTCCAACTTTAGTGGATCCTCAGCAGGTGTTGACGAGCTTTAGGAAACATGAATCAGATAAGAAATAGGATAAATCTTGAGAATATCTTTGCTCCAAACTAATGTTGTGGACTGGAGATATAGCTTACCTGTAAGGAAGAGACATGCCCATGGTTTCAATAGCAGAAGCCATTGTATTAGCTGTATACATACCACCACAAGCCCCAGCCCCTGGGCAGGAGTTGCGGACAACACTCTTCCTCTGCTCATCACTTATTGACCCGCTAACATATTCTCCATATACCTAAGTACCATAATTAAAAGATGTTAAATGGAAACTTAAAATTTGGAAGAACAAATTTGACGAACGCAGTCATTAAGATTTTTTTAAACAGGCATCAACATATACAGCTCGATATCACATACAAACAAATTCAAATGACCTACTTTCTACTTTCTTAAATTTCTTTAAAATGTCAAATGACCTACTTTCTATTTTCTTAAATTTCTTAAAGATGTCAAATGACCATGCTCCATATTCTTTTTGTTCTTACATATATGCATGCAAACTTTTATAAAGTACTAATTCCAGCAGTTGCATGCTTATGCAGACCCAGAGAAATCGTCCCTGAAAGAAAGTTATGTTCATGCATTTGACATATACATAACGAGCTTTTAATGCATAAATAACTTAATATGTTAAAATAAATAAATTTCAAGATTTTTGAATGAAATAACTAAAAAATGAAAACTTCTCATACTTTGCCTTTAATATGCACGTACCTGAAATGCAGACACTATGTCGTATGTATTGCCTTGAAAATGACCGGGCTGCAAAAGAAAAAACGACAGAAAAGAATGTAAAATTACAAACAACTTCAGAAACTTGCACTAATTAGCTTGAATTCAAATGAGGACAAAATACTAGTGTCTAAGTGAAAGTAGGAGGATGATAAACATGCAGCTATTAGCAACAAACTCAGTAATGATACTTTAAAATGTGAAGGCTCTGAAACTGATCATCTTCTGTAGTTCTACTCTGATAAAGATGGTGAGAAAAAAAATGCAAGGAATCGAAGACACGAATTGAACACATTCCATTGTGCTAAATTAAATACAGACCATTTACAAGTGAAGAACTTTTAGCAAAGTTTTAGAAGTAAGACACAACACCAGCTTCATGATAAACATGAGAATCAATTGAAAGATTATATTCAAGTCCTGGATATGAGCAAAATCCAAGTCCCAAACCTTGATGGTTCCACCATAAACCATAATACTTGGTCGATTCAGCCTACCCATCGCCATTATTGTTCCCGGCATCTGTAGAATAGCCAGTTATCAGTACACAGTTGTAATGTGGAAAAAGAAAATCTTCTAATGCTTTTCATGGAGATTTTTTCTCTTTTCTTTGTAACTTGACTTCTAAATTTTCATGCAAAAAAAGGTGAAATAAAAAACGGCATGCTGGTTAATCAGAAAAAGAAAAAAAAAATGAAGCCGGTGCCCACACAAGATCACACCCCGTTTAGTAAGGTCAATTTTACAGACATGTAACCAATATTTCTCCAAGGATTTTTCTTTACCTCCTACTAGATCAAACTCAATGATTGTCGATAAAATCTAAGATATAACATTCTTGTAATATTAAAAATCGTGCGTATTTCCTAACATTGTTCTTTGTTTTCTAATCTTAAAGAACGTCTTTAAGACTGTCACCAAATTTTGAAAACTAAAAGATGTGGTTTAACCTGTTTTCGTTTTAATTTGACTAAGATTTCAGGAGTGAACTAAACAGAGGAACTGTATGCACAATAGTTTACATAAGCTTACACAGCAAACCGATGTCAAAATTTAACAATAGAGGTTAATCGATCGGGAATGGCACAAGGAAAACAGAGAAATGAAAAGGGGAAAAGCAATTCAAATTTCAAAACCAGTTCGCAAATATGAGTAAGCAAGATGAAAAAGACGACCAGATTCTGTGCAAAAAATAGCTGGAAATGGGAAGAAAATGAACGAAAACTCACATTCTTATCACATCCAGGGATGGAGATATTTCCGTCGTACCACTGAGCACTCATAACAGTCTCAATGCTATCGGCAATCAAGTCCCTCGACTGCAAGCTATAGCACATGCCTCTAGTCCCCATGGAAATGGCATCACTAACGCCAATCGTATTGAACCTAAAGCCAACCATGCCGGCCGCATTAACCCCATATTTGACAGCCTCGGAGAGCTTCAACAAGTGCATATTGCATGTATTGCCCTCATACCATACCGACGAAATCCCAATCTGAGGCTTCTTGAGATCGTCATCGGAGAGACCAACGCCGTGTAGAATCGCCTGAGAGCCACCCTGGGACTTCGGCTCAGTAACGCGAGAGCTGTACTTGTTAAGCTTTTGAACGCCAGGGGAACTGGGAGATGGAGAGTCTACGGACACCGGCGGCGGCGGAGATGGCGTAGTGACATTAGAAGTCGAGGCTCTGACAAAGAGGGAACGACCTCGTCGGACATTGGTATGGACAGGTGGTCTGACTGTGGTGAACGGGATGGCGCGTGGAGACGGAGCTATGATCGCCGATTGCATTTTGGCGCCGGAAAGGGACGGCAGCGGCAGCGGCAGCGGCAGCGGCAGAATCAGGGTTTAAGAAGGCTGCGGCTACAATGCTAGATAGCAACAGGGAGGCAGGAGAATACTCGTTCGAGAACAATAAGAAGAGTGCTGACATCGAATCTTATTAGTAAACGATCCCATCTTGGCTTTGTGAGCGGTTTCTTTTTTTCTTTTCTTTTTTTAATTATTCCTTCTTTTTCTAAAAATTAACTTGTTTTTAATTTAATTAATCAACTATATTAAATATTAAACTTTTACATTTAAGTTCTTAAATAAAATATTAAGTTTCAATTATATTGATAATACTTAGTTTAATTTTTAATTTTACTTATAAATATTGATTACTAGTCTTTTAATTAAAATTTATATTAATAATACATTTTAATTATTTTATTAATTGTCGTCAAACATATATAAAAATATAAATTATTAGATAAGACATAAATTATCATTTTAAAAATTAAAAAATATATATAAAGACAAAACCATGGGACAAATACAGTGGACACTCGTAGTTTGTGTCCCACACACACCAACGGTGAGAAAGGACAAAAAAATTCCAACTTATCCATAGTTTCCTTTTTTAATACTATTTTAGCATTAATTATTCACATTATACTTATTCCATTTTAGTTCACATGGGTATAATTCTTATCTTATTCAATATATATACATAATTTAAAATATTATAATATTAATTAAAATTATTTGATTATTTTAAAATTAATGAACGAATAATTTTAACCATAACTTTAAAAAAAAAANAAAAAAAAAAAAAAAAAAAAAAAAAAAAAAAAAAAAAAAAAAAAAAAAAAAAAAAAAAACTATTCAATTATATAGTTTAATTTTATACTCAATGAGTCAGTGAGAAATTAATATTTGGAGACTTATTTTATTTAATTCACATGGGTATAATTTTATAAATTTTATTTATTTAATTTAATACCTATTATTCACATGTAGTTATTGTATAAGTATACATAATTTAAAATATTATAATATTAACTAAAATGATTTGATGAATATTACCATTTAAATTTATGTTTGGACAATTTTATTTGTATGAACGAATAATTTTAACAATATCATTAAAAAAAATAATTCAATTTTATATTTAATTAATCAATGGAGTTTTTGTAATTATTAGTATTAAATACGTTAATTAATCAATGGGATAATTATTAGGTGCACCTTTAAGATTTGTAGATTTTATTATTTTTTAAAATTTTTAAAATAAAATTAGAATGATTAAATTTTAAAAGTGTATTTTAAGTCCCAGTTAAATTTTTAGAGTGAAATAATTAGTTTGAAATTTATGCCATAACAAATATATTTTCATTTTTAAAATAAAAGATATATTTAAATTAAAATGGATAAACATAATGGTTTAAAAAATGTAAAAATAATAATAAATTACATGAGAATATGGGAGAGACTCGTAAAATAATTGACTTAAAATAAGGAAATTATTTAAATGTATGCAAAGTACGATAATTTAATGTATGAAATAAAGTTTTTGTGGCCTCGACTTTTTCCTCTATCAGGTGACGACAATGCAAATTATGATAAAATAAATGTATAATATGTATAGATTTAAATTTTATGTATTTATAATGATATCGGGTTAGGGGCTTGAGCCCAAGACCCATGTGCCTCTGCGGGTGATTCGAAATGGATAGAACGCTGGTGAGGGTGGTCCAGTAGTCGTGTCCCACTTGACATCAAAGTTCCATCCCATAAATAAAATAAAATATTAATTGTGTTCATATTAGCCACACAAATTTAATATATTCAATTGAGACTATAAAGGTTGAATTATAGAAACGTTTTAGTATGAGACGAGTTTAATTTTTTTTTTTTTAAATAAAAAATTATATTTAGATTAAAAGTTATTGTTTTTTATTAGAAGTCAACTCGATCACTCGGATAATAGGGTTTACAATCAAATTCAATTATACCGTTAATATCCTTACGAAAATAAATAATATTTATAATATTTGATATTAAAATTTTATGAGATTTTATTTATTATTAATAAGTATACTTTTTCATTGAATTAAAATAAATCTAACAGACGAACCATCAAATGGGCTTTTCTAAGTGGGCTTTCCTTAGTGGGCCTCTGTCGCTCTACTACGGGTTCTTTGTTCAACTATTTATTTATGTTTTATAAATATTATATAAAATATTAAAGAAAAAATAAATAAATTTTGATATTTAAAGTGATTAAATCGCAAGTATTTAAACTCTAAATTTTAAATTTCCTCAAATTAAATATTAAATTTAAAAATTATTACAGTATTTACTTCCAGGTTAAATTAATTTTTTAAAATTGTACAAAAAAAAAAAAAAAAACTAAATTAATAAACAAAGCATAATTAGCTGTGACAACTAATTTAGGGCTTTAATCACGTTGGATAATCAGGTGACAAATATTCAAATTTTAAAATAAATACAATAATTAAAGTCAATAAAAAATTTAGAGTGGTGCGGATCCAGCCCACTAGCGTTTTATTTTCCGCTCTATTTTTTTCTCCTAAATCACGCGTTTCATTAAATAAATAAATAAACGTTCAAATATATTTGAAACCGTATTTTTTTTAATAAATAATTTCTTAAATTTTTTAGAATAAAAAGTAATTGAAACCTTCTTTATTAAGCAATCACTAATCAACAGATTAATGCACTAATTGCCATTTTAAAAGTCAAAATTTATTAATTTTTTTAATTTGTATTTGTTTTTATTTTATAAAGGGCACAAAAACAATTATTTAAAAAAAAATATTAAAATTAAAGAATATTAAAAAAATTAAACAGTAACAAAAAAAAAAAAACCTATTAGGGTGTTAAAAGTTTTGGTCTGTTACTAAATTTTGGTAAAATTAATAGAAAATTGAATGGGGAAAGGAGGAAGAAAGAGGAAGTAGAAGTGCAAGTCTGGCTCACATGGCGACTTTCCATTTTGGACAATCTGTGTTCTTCCGGCTTCGGTTTACCCTCCGCTGTGTTCTTATCTCTTAATCTTTCAGTTCGTGAAGGTAAAATTATCGAGAGATAAAACCCTTGGATTTCAATTTCTTTCGCTTTCTATTATGCATTTGATTTCATTTGATTTTTGAACGCGTTGTTCTCTTTGACAAAACCTCCCCAAATCCCCTTTCGTGTACTATTTTTTCTCCAATTCTACGTTCTCGTAGATCTCGCTGTTTCAATTTTTCTTTGTCTGCCTACCAACCGCTTGCGCGACCATTTTTTTGTTTGTTGTTCGTCTTTTTGATACAAACATTGCTTGGATGGTGGGGTTTTCCTGCTTTTTCCTGTGTTCTTTTCTTGATTCCTTTACATATTTTTATCCATTTCTTTACAGATTCGGCTGCTTTTGATTGTTTTTGTTCTTTTTTTTCCCTTCCAATTTATAATTCGTGCTTCACGCACCCACATGCATGTTTTTGGGTTTGTCTGATCTGGATTGGATCACAAGGGTCTTATGTTCTTTTTCTACTTGTAGAGAGAGAAAGAGAGGAGAGAGAGAGAGAGGGTGGGGTTTTGGCTCTTTTCCTGCAATCTTGGTCTCTCGAGGGGTCATGGAAGAAGCACACAGGAGGAGGAGGAGAAGGTGAGATTTCTTGAATTGAAGGATATTGCCACTGGCCCATTTGATAAACCTTTCTTCTTTGTATGATATTGGCGTCAACGTTTTCTATTGGGCTGTCGGTTGTCTTCTCGTGACGGTCTGGTGTAGTCAATTGTGGCTGCTGGAACTTCGGAAAGGGTTCAAGGAATTCTTCTTTTTGTTGGATAATTATGATCTGGGGGTTATTCTTCATAGTTGAATCTACTTCTACTTAATCATTATGTCCTTGCTCGTGTGCTCCCCTGTGATTCTTGATCTCTGTTGAGTTTTTGAGTTGAATGACTGTTGATTTTGAATGTTCTTGAGCCATGGCTGGTATCGATGTTTCGAAGTATGTGCATAGTCCGGTACACAAGGCTGTGGCCACCAGAGATTATACCAATCTCAAGAGAATCTTTGCAGGCCTTCCTCGGCTTTGCAATCCTTCTGAGATTCACACTGAGGCTGCTTCATTAGCTGAGGAAAGCAAGGCTGAGGCCATTTCTGCTATGGTTGATTGTCGAGATGTCCCGAATCGGGATACTCCACTGCATTTGGCTGTAAAGCTTGGGGATGAGACTGCTACCGAAATGCTTATGGTTGCAGGGGCAGATTGGAGCTTGCAGAATGAGAATGGTTGGAGTGCACTTCAGGAAGCAATTTGCAGTAGACAAGAAGGGATTGCTATGATAATTGTTCGGCACTACCAGCCTTTGGCTTGGGCAAAATGGTGTCGGAGATTGCCTCGCTTGACTGAGACTATGCGAAGAATGAAGGATTTCTACATGGAAATCACATTCCACTTCGAGAGTTCGGTGATCCCTTTCATATCTAGAATCGCTCCTTCAGATACTTACAAGATTTGGAAAAGAGGTGCTAACTTGAGGGCAGATATGACACTGGCTGGTTTTGATGGATTTAGGATCCAACGTGCCGACCAGAGCGTTCTTTTTCTTGGCGATGGGACTGAGGATGGGAAAGTACCTTCTGGTTCACTCTGTATGGTCTCACACAAGGAGAAGGAGGTAATGAATGCTTTGGACGGTGCTGGTGCTCAAGCAACTGAAGAAGAGATTAGACAAGAAGTGACAGCAATGTCTCGGACTAATATATTTAGACCCGGGATTGACGTCACTCAGGCTGTTCTTTTGCCCCAGTTGACTTGGAGGCGCCAGGAGAAAACCGAATTGGTGGGTGCCTGGAAAGCTAAAGTATACGATATGCATAATGTGGTCGTTAGTATCAAATCCAGGAGGGTCCCTGGGGCAATGACGGATGATGAATTCTTCACATCATGTAATGAAAATGAAACTGAGAGCGAGGAGTTTGCTGACATTTTAACCGAGGATGAACGAAAGCAACTTGAGAATGCACTTAAATTAGATTCAACTGATTTGGCTTCTTCTGAGAATGGTGACGGGACTATTGCGCATCGGCACAGTTGTGTTGAACAAAGGGAAGTTCCTGTCGAGGATGTAAATGGATGTAGAAATGGAGAGATTCGACCAGAAAAGAAAGGATGGTTCGGGGGATGGAGGAAACGGGATAGCAAAAACGAAGGACAAAAGAAGATTGCTCCTCCAAGAAGCTCCCTTTCTATGGATGATAAGGTAGGTGATCTTCTAGGGGACTCTCCTACCGAAAATCATAGCAGCATCCCTGGAAGACATTCTGTTGAGATAGTCTCTGAACACCGAAGAGGAAGGGAAGCGAGAGCTACCTCTTCGACTTCTGAGAGCAAAAATCGGCATAAGGATGGGAGTCACGAAAACGAGTACAAGAAAGGGTTAAGACCCGTTCTTTGGCTCTCTCCGAACTTTCCTCTACAAACCGATGAACTATTGCCATTGCTGGATATTTTAGCTAACAAGGTCAAGGCGGTTCGGCGTTTGAGAGAACTGCTTACCACAAAACTCCCACTGGGAACGTTTCCAGTCAAGGTATTGTACTTGTTATGTTGAGCTGAATTTTATATTTAACGAAGCAAAACTGGAAGATAGTTTTTCACGTTATTTTTTCTTAATTGTTCGCTTGGTTCTAGTATTCCCTCAATATATAGTTGGGAAGTGAAATTTTGCATATGGCATGCGTAGAGAAGTCTGCTAGCATTGGATCGATCTGAATATTTTAGATTTTACATTCACAAGCCTGCTCTTTTTGCTCGTCTCCCTGTCGATGTGGCGCTTCTAAGTTATTGCCGTTCAAAGCCCGATAATTAACTTGTTATCTCTAGCTTTTACGAGTCGATAATGTTTGATTCTGGTGTTACACCTACCTACTGGTCTCAATATCTCAAGTTTCATGGTTCTGAGGCTAGTAAGACTATGATATCTGAATTTTTCTCATCATTTCTTAGTGTATATATATACCTATACATATATAGATATAGATACAGATACATAGATATAGATATGGTAATGGCCCAGGCCCACCGTTGGCAAATATTGTCCTCTTTAGGCTTTCCCTTAAGGTTATTAAAATGCGTCTCTTAGGGAAAGGTTTTCATGCCCTTATAAAGGGTGTTTCGTTCTCCTCCCCAACCGACGTGAGATCTCACAAATATAGATATAGATAGACAGGGCGTTAATTAAATACCCAATGAGTTACTTTGATCAGTGCTCTTGTGAGTTAGTTATTGAATCATGGCTGGTCAATCTGCACATAGCATTACTCATAGAACGAGAACAGCCTGATGGCTATGAAGAAGTAATTTCCTTCTGGCATTTGTTGGCTAGATCGAGTCAGATTACTCGTATTTTCATTTTCTTCCTTTCCCGATCGTTAGTTTTAAACATGGTGAAGTTTTTTTTTTCTTTTTAATGAAAAACCGTGTTCGTTTCGAGCTGGAGGTAGCAAGTAGGATGATTGAATGCATTTTTCAGTTAAGTTAGTTATTGATGCTGTACTTTCTATACAGGTTGCCATCCCTGTGGTTCCAACCATCAGAGTGATTGTTACCTTCACAAAGTATGAAGAACTTCAACCGGTGGACGAGTTCGCAACGCCCCCATCAAGCCCTACAGCTGCAGCAGCAGGCAGGGAGAGCCCTTCCGCCACAAATGCCTCGAGTTCATCTTGGTTTCAGTGGATAAAAGCCCCGTATCAACGCACGAGTTCATCGTCCAGTGTTTCTAGCAGTAGGATAGAAACTCTCGAAGACCCATTCGCCATCCCCCGTGATTACACCTGGGTTACCGCTGAAGCAAAGAAAAAGAAAATGCAGGAAAAGAACAAAGCAAAGAAAGCGAGAAGTCGCCGTGATTGATCGAATCAAAGGAAGTCGAAACACCGGTGAGAGGCTCATTCAAAACAAATTAGAAGAACAGATACGAGGTAGGAAATAGTTTTTACTCGTTTAAAAATTCATCGATTCGTGTTTACTTTGAAGGAAGAAATTCTTGTAGGAAATCATCGCCCGGGTAGAAAGAATAACACACTGTTGTGAATTTTTACAATTTTTACACCATTTACTTTCACTTCTTACATTGTTCTCTTAATTAACAAGCTCATGGGGTAATATTTTCGTGTATATTTTGTATTTAAAAATGTCAATTTTATATTTTATATTTTATTTTATTTACCAGAAAAAAGAATGATGAACAAAATCTAATCAGCTTGGTGGTCTAATCGAAGCCTGAGATAAGGTTTTTTCCTGTCTTGATTGCTTATGCCGGCCTGTCGTTTAGGTGTTTGGATTGTCGGCCAATATGGCCGACACGAGGAACCTGTCGTTTCCTTGACGTGGCGGCGATGTGTTCGTCCTCGTCCTGTGGGAAAAAGTAAAAGTAAAGCCTTTTGTAGACCAGGCATCACTTTATTATTTTAAAACGTAAAAAATATTAAATACATTTTACTAATATAAATAAAATATAAATAATAGATATTTTAACCCCCTTGCATCCGTGAACAACAGATAACTATCTTTTGGCTAACTTAGCCTCTCCCTCGGGATCAACAAGGGGTAGTACAGGAATATTCACTTGTTGTCCATTGTTTACACCTTTCGGCCTGATCTTAGGCCCCCTCCGTGGACAAACCTTGGAACCCTTAAGTTTTTGGGGGCATTGGATTCTCACCCATGTTTGCTTTACTCAAGCCAACATTCTCACTTTCGCTTCGTCCACCACTGCTCGTGCGGGTGCTTCCCTCTAAGGCGGAACGCTCCCCTACCGAAGCAGTTTTACATCCCACCGTTTCGGCAGATCGCTTAGCCCCCGCTCATCTTCAGCCCCCACNAGGCCCTGACTCACCCTCCGTGGACGAACCTTGCGGAGGAACCCTTAGGTTTTCGGGGCATTGGATTCTCACCAATGTTTGCGTTACTCAAGCCGACATTCTCGCTTCCGCTTCGTCCACCACTGCTCGCGCGGGTGCTTCCCTCTAAGGCGGAACGCTCCCCTACCGATGCATTTTTACATCCCACAGCTTCGGCAGATCGCTTAGCCCCGTTCATCTTCGGCGCAAGAGTGCTCGATCATTTTAAAAAAACAAAACGTTCATTTATTAATTTAAATATTTATTTGATTTTTTTAATATATATATATATATATATATTTTTTTTTTAAGATTTATTGAAAGTATATTAAATTTTAAATTATTAGGGGTAAAATTGAGGGACTAAAGTGTCTTTTCACGAGGTTTCACCAAAATGCCACAAAAAATGGATGTTGGCAGAGTAGATGGGAGGATTATCCTAACTACTTGTATTTGTAATTCTCGAAAAGGTAAGCGCCACGTGTCAAATTCTGATTCGTTACTACGACTTACAATACATTAATGAACTTGGACGGGGTGTCGTCTAGTTTCATCCCCTTGTAAGAACGCGCAAAAACGTCAATACGAACCCGAAAGCCTCCATTGTTGCGACCTCTAGAGATATGAAAATTCTCTCGTTTCGCTCTTTAGATCAATGGTTGCTTTGTGCTTTTAGAACGTGAAAGTGCGTGTAAATCTTTCTAATTTAGAGAGAGGGGATTTTGAATCTGTTTTGTTTGATCGGGAAGGACGATGAGCGACGGGAAGAAAGGAGATCAAAACTTGGAAGCTCCATTTCATGTTGTTCATAAGCTTCCTGCCGGTGATAGTCCCTATGTTCGAGCCAAACACGTCCAGGTATTCAACTTGGAATTAATTCATCAAGTTCATATAACGAACTGTAAGGATCATAATTCTCTGCTTTTTATATTTGATGTCTCGTTTCGTTCAATTTCTGTTCCGTGTATGGATGTATATTTATTGTTTGCACCGAGTTTCTGCCGGTTTTGGTGTTGGATTAGTTTCTCCGCAGTACAAATAAGATCCGTTTTGAATGTTGATTAACTTGTTTATCAGTAGGAAAACCGATTTTTCTAGAAAATGAATCTGAGACGGAAAATTTTCAGTCGATAACCATGAAAAAGGATATTCAGTTCATTATTACCAATAGCTTTTATACGGACGAATTTGGAAACTTTTGACTCTTGCTATACCTCATTTATCCTCAATCTGCTGAACTATATAAATGATCATTGTTATAGGGAATTGAAGTTTCATATTGTTCTCATTATAATGGATTGAAATGAAACTTTTTAAAATTCGAGGTATAATTGAAATGAACCTCATCTGAACTATTTTGATAATTTAAATAAAGAATTCAAGAATCTGCAATTATATTTGAACGCTTACAGTCCCAATTTTGGCATCTCCATTTCCTTCATAAATGCTCTTCATTCATAAATGCTCTTCATTCTTAAGTTGAGAAAATTTGAATTCTAAAATAAATTAGAATAGGAGATTGTGTTAGGAATCACGACTCTACATATGATATTGTCCAGTTTAAACATAAGGTCACTTTATTTTGTACTTTTCCAAAAGGCTTCATGCCAATGAAATGTATTCTTTTACTTGTAAATCCATGATCATTTCTTAAATTAGCCAACGTCATCCTAACCCTTCTCAATAAATTGGACTAGAACATAGAATATTGTGTTGATTGTGCTTTACGTTTCTTTTGACTCCTGCTTTCTAACGAATTGTCTATTATTTCTGCAAATTCAGCTCGTTGAGAAGGATCCAGAAGCAGCCATAGTCCTCTTTTGGAAGGCAATAAATGCGGGAGATAGAGTAGATAGTGCTCTGAAAGACATGGCAGTCGTCATGAAACAGCAAGATAGAGCACAAGAAGCCATTGAAGCCATAAATTCTTTCAGGGATCGCTGCTCCAAACAAGCTCAGGAGTCATTGGACAATGTTCTCATTGACTTGTACAAGGTAAACAAAAGATTTGGTTTCTGTGTTTTTGATAGTCAAAATCATATAATGTCTTAACCCCCTTAGAGCTAATTACTTAA
Organism: Cucurbita pepo subsp. pepo; assembly: GCF_002806865.2. Classification (NCBI taxonomy): domain Eukaryota; kingdom Viridiplantae; phylum Streptophyta; class Magnoliopsida; order Cucurbitales; family Cucurbitaceae; genus Cucurbita; species Cucurbita pepo. The sequence continues at coordinate 12,207,390 of NC_036640.1, forward strand.
AAAAATTATTCAAATTCAAAATTCCTCAAGTTGCATGTTTGTGGAAAGCATTTATGAAAACTTATGTGTTGTCGTTTTGACATGCTTGGCAGAAATGTGGAAGAGTTGAGGAGCAGATAGATCTGTTGAAGCAGAAACTTCGGATGATTAATCAAGGAGAAGCCTTCAATGGAAAGCCCACAAAGACAGCTCGCTCTCACGGAAAGAAGTTTCAGGTCACCATCAGGCAAGAGACTTCAAGGATACTGGTATGTGTCGGATGAAAGTTCACGTTGGCTAATTTAGGAAATGATCATGGGTTTATAATCAAGGAATACTATCTCCATTGGTATGAGGCCTTTTGGGGAAGCCCAAAACAAAGCCACGAAAGCTTATACTCAAAGGAGATAATATCATACTATTGTGGAGAGTCGTGTTCATTTAACCGTATGAACAGACCGCCCTCAATTCACTCCCCTTCTATTCGAAGGAAAGGAAACTTTTAAACATACAGAAACCAAACTAAAAAATAAACAAAAGATGCCTCCAATGGCATAGGAAAAGCTTAAATCTTAACTGTCTTGCATATATATGAAGGCTTTGTAGTTTGATATTAAAAAACATGAAACTCCGCCATTGCAGGGTAACTTGGGATGGGCGTATATGCAGCAAGAGAACCACAGAGCAGCAGAAGCCGTATACCAAAAGGCCCAAATCATAGACCCAGATGCAAACAAGGCCTGTAACTTGAGCCTGTGCCTGATGAAGCAATCTCGACATTCAGAAGCAAGGCTAGTGCTGGAACAAGTGCTGCAGAACAAGATTGCAGGATCCAACGACCAGAAATCAAGAAAACGAGCCGAAGAACTGATGAGGGAATTGGAAGAATCCCAATCGGCAAACAAGTCGTTTACTGAAGATGGATTCATCATCGAGGGACTTGATCAGTTGGTGATGAACCAATGGTCGCCGTTGAGATCTAGAAGGCTTCCAATTTTTGAAGAAATTTCCCAATTTAGAGATCAATTGGCTTGTTGATCCAATTTGGACTGGAGAGCTTATTTGGAGTTTAGAGTTTTGCGCCTTCCAGGTGTGTTTACTTCTTTTTTCTTTTCTTATTTTTCTTTTATTTTATACGTGAGAGAGATAGAGAGAGGGTGATGTGATTGGTTAAGAAGACTTTAAGAGCAGGGTGACGAAAGAAAGCTTGTTGTCATTTTGTGTTGTATAGTTGCAGGAGAGAGTCCATATCTCTTCCGTGTACACAATGGTTTCATTCAATAATGTAGTTGGTATTGATGACCAGCAGCAGATATAGTCCAAAAAATATGATGATTTTTACTTTTAAAGACAGAGTTTGAGGGTGTTAAATAATGGTTTTACCCCTTGGAAATAAATGCGATCACTTTCTCGTTGGTATAAGTTTGACAAATGTAACAAAGAAGATAATCCTCTAATGGATGAGATTCTCTTTCTTTTTGGGGCCAACCAACTTTTGGAGTAAAAAAATTATTCTCAAATCAAAGTGAATATGAGATGCGAAAGGCTTTACTTTCTCCCCTTTTTTTTCCCGGTCCAATATTTGAAGGAAGGCGAATCAGTCCATTCTATTTTTGTTTCACCTTCACCCTCCCGTGATTTTTGTTTCGCCTTCACCCTCCCGTGTACCCACCTTAGGCGGGGCGACTAAGATAAGCAAGCCCGTCCAATCCTCTAAGCATTACCCCTTTCCCGCCTTCGACTTCAAGCGGTAACCAGCTTGCTACTCTAACAGGTGGGTTTACTCTAACAGGTGGGTTTGAGCTAGTTGAAAAGTGTCTTTCGCTTCTCTTACTCCACTCTTTTCTCCTTCCTTCTTCCTCGTTCCTAGCCATCCAATTAGATATATATAGAAAGTTCTTTTACCATAAAGCCGATAAAGAATAAGAAATTGTAAGAGTTGTAGTAAAGAACCTTCCTTACCGAGTTAGTGGTCCGGATATCATGAGTGATAAAGGCTGAAATCTTGCAAAGAAATATGATGAAAAACAAACTAAAAAGTAACCGGTTATAGATNAAAAAAAAAAAAAAAAAAAAAAAAAATTACCAAAAAACAAAGAACATAAAAAAGGAAGTATCACTATTATTACATATCGGAGGATCCACAACATGAACCATAATAAACCGGGTCTACCTGAAGATTAAGGAATTGCTTATATATATATGTATCTATACATCAATACAAAATACAAAATACAGACTATCCTAGCAGAAAGGTGATGGGAATTGGGTACTACAGCCTAGAGAGAGATTCAAAGACATCAAAAATCAAAGATCTGCGAGTTGGGTATGCGAATCTATCTACCGAGAACGATCGTCCACCAATGTAGAGAGCCAGTGTACAATGTCGAGGGAAATCGAGATGGAACTTAACAATGAAAGCCATGACAGACCGACAAAATAATGATGAGAATCAAAGCAATGACAATACCGAGAACGATCAGTTTTATCTTCATATTCTGGAACCACATCTTCCTCCTCATTTTCTTTCCCTGCGTCCTGAAATCCTGAGCCTGAAATACAAAAGAATCCAATTCATCAACTTGGAATGAAAATAGCCTTAAAAAAAGGTGGCAATGCATCTTCAGGTTATTTATAAATTTTGGTTCTAATCAGTTGCTTTTCTTCATTGATTATCAAGATAGTGTATTTGAAGAAGACAAATCGATAAATGCAATCGAAGCCTAAACTCTGAGGTTGCTTCTGATCAAGCGACATGAATTTTACACAATCAACATAAAAATGTAAGAAATTTTTATTCAACCAACCTGTGAGCGGAGATTCTCTGTTTTATCCACTAACAACTCGATTTTCTCACCACGATCGAGAACCTGCCAAACAGATAAAAAAAAAAATAGTTGTTTCATGATTAAAATGTCATCCAAAAGGCCCCTTTTCAAGTTCAGTTCCACAAAAATTCCTCAGTAGATTTCAAGGTATCCTAATTATTCAGATACATGCAAGCCATGCAAGCATACATAACCTGGGGTGACATACCACCAAATCGAGCATTTAACTAATTCAAATGCACGCACATATAGGGGCGTGTATGTGATACGGGGAGATGAAACAGTTCATTATTTGCATCCCTACCCACCAAAAAAGAATAGAAACAAAAAGGTAAAAAAAGAAAGAAAGAAAAAATGTTTGAATTAACAAAGGACATGAACAGCATTTTAAATTATTGAAAACAATCCTTCACTCTAACAAAATCAACAAAATATTATTACGGCTCTTTACCTTCTCGATGTTTTCCATCATAACACCCTTGACTTCAGAAACCTGAGCCTTCACCTTAGCAAGCTTGCTGATCTCTTCAGGATGATCCACACAATATTGCATATGCTCCTTTAATTTTGATCTACAAAAATTAATTTGCCAATGAGTTCTAAAAATTGTATCAGAACACATCAGTTATCAATGGTTTCCATCTCATGGTTGGTACATTGGTTTATGTTTCTTATCTTCTTCACTAACTTCTTCTTCAGTTTAAAAAAAAAACATTTCTAAATATGTATTTAAGAACAGGAAATTAGAAAGAGTACCCAAATTCTTTGTTCAGACTGTTGGCAACAGCAGTCGCAGCTTTCCCACCACCATATCTCTTGTTGAAGTCTTCCTTGACGCGCTCAAGAAAAGCAATAGGAACTTGTCTACCAGCAGCTTCAACAGCAACTACACAATAAGCTGCAGAAAACGGAACAGAAAGTTAGATGTAAATAAAATCATGAGGGAACTTAATGGTTGGAATCGATCATAAGTGATCATAAGGAGCTTATGCAATCCACCAACAGCTAACCAAGTTTTTAATACAAGCAATTGCAACTGAGCAAATAAAACAATGCCAAGTTCTTCACATTGATACCTCCATTTCTAATTCAGTATTTTTGCTCAGCTTAGATCAGCCTGGATTCGAAACAGTGCATTTTCCCTCCAAGGTGATCTCGTGCTCCTTTCTTTTCGAGGTAACCAAAAACACGAATTCTTTCTCTCTCTCTCTCTCTCTTTATTATTATTATTTTTTTTTTCTTTAAAAAAGGAAATAACTCCGATCGTTTTAGCCGCCTTTTAGTGTTTATAAACCAACCTCAATTCTCGTGGAACTATAAAATATCCACCGATCAAGATAAGCAAAATGTCCGAATCTGATGTGATTCAAGATGTACCATGAGCTATAATACACTAACACACTAATGACCAAACCTTCAGAAGATTAAAAAAACGATGGATCTGTAACAGTGACGAAATGACATTGAAAACGAAGAGAAGAATCTCGTAAAGGAAAGCTCAACAAACGAATAAATCATAACGAGATCTGGATCAAAACAAACTGTAGCATTAATTCAGATAAATGAAACGTACTGAATCCGTTCTCGACGAGATAATTGAAGGTGTGGCCATCGCAGTTGTAGGTGAACTTATTATTCGAAGCAGGGAGCTTCTGGAGGCATTGAGAGGCGATGCTAGTGAAATTTCCGGTGAACTCTGTATACTCAGCGAGAATCACCGTTCCTCTAGCCACAAAGCTGTAGATCAACGACTGTTGCCCCATTTCCGAAAGAACCCTAACTCAACAACAATCATAGATCGAGATTTAAGAAGATCGATGCAATGCCAAAGAAACAAAATCAAAACAAACAAACAAACAAACACAGAGCGAACTTCAGGACAATGGAGAAGATCAAACCAGATCGGCGAAGGAGGCTGAAAAATCCTTACCAATACTAGCTGCTTCCAAACTCCTCTTCGAGTGAGCGCGTATATAGAGCGAGACGGAAATTTCGGGGTTCAAAATATCGGAAGAGGAGGTTCCTCAACGCTTACCTTTACCTTTAAATATAGTTGGGAACTGCAAGGGAGCATTACGAACGTCGGTTGAGACTTGGGGGACTGTACGACATAAATATATTTAAATAAAAATAAAAATAATAATAATAAATCCGAATTTAAACGCTCCCCCGGTTCTTTTTGAATTTCGAATCTTTTTTTCCTGCTTAAATCATCTAACTAAGTTATTGCCTATTTAGTTCACTCTTGAATAAGCACGATGTTTGAGTTCGAGTCTCCTTCCACGGCTTAAAACTTACGTTTTTATGTATTATTTCACTTTCTGATAACGGGTATTTTCATCTTTCCATCACAGTACTAGTTCACAATCGAGCCACTCTTGCCCCAATTCTTTTTCGTGGGCTTCTTTGAGGCCCAAACATAGGTGGGTCATGTATCTCGAGGTCCATACCAATGAGGGGCGGTGGTGAAATTAACTAGTGCGTGAGTCTCATAGCCAAAGAGTGATCCTGAGGTCAAGAGTTCGAGCTTCTCAAACCAAAATTCTTTTTTCATTCGCTTCTTTGAAGTCCAAGTAGATCAGTGTGTACTTCAAGGTTTATACTAATAGGCGTGGTGACGTAGTTGGCTAGCGCATAGGTCTCATAGCTTGGAGAGTGATCATGTGGTCAAGAATTTGAGCCTCTCTCACCCCAATTATTTTTTTCGTTGGTTTCTTTGAGGTCCAAGTAGGTCAGCGTGTACCTCAAGCCTGTACCAGCAGGGGGTGATCCTGAGGTCGAGAATTCGAGCCTCTCTCACCCCAATGAATTTTTTCATCGGTTTCTTTGAGGTCCAAGTAGGTCAACGTGTACCTCAAAGCCCATATCAATAGGGGGTGGTGGCGCAGTTGGCTAGCGCGTAGGTCTCATAGCTTTGTAGTGTGATCCTGAGGTCGAGAGTTCGAGCCTCTCTCACCTCAATTATTTTTTTCATCGGTTTCTTTGAGGTCCAAGTAGGTCAACGTGTACCTCAAGGCCCACATTAGCAAGGGGTGGTGGCGCAGTTGGCTAGCGCGTAGGTCTCATAGCTTTGTAGAGTGATCCTGAGGTTGAGAGTTCGAGCCTCTCTCACCCCATTTATTTTTTTCATCGGTTTCTTTGAGGTCAAGTAGGTCAACGTGTACCTCAAGGCACACATCAGTAAGGGGTGGTGGCGCAGTTGGCTAGCGCGTAGGTCTCATAGCTTTGTAGAGTGATCCTGAGGTCGAGAGTTCGAGCCTCTCTCACCCCAATTATTTTTTTCATCGGTTTCTTTGAGGTCCAAGTAGGTCAACGTGTACCTCAAGGCCCACATCAGCAAGGGGTGGTGGCGCAGTTGGCTAGCGCGTAGGTCTCATAGCTTTGTAGAGTGATCCTGAGGTCGAGAGTTCGAGCCTCTCTCACCCCAATTATTTTTTTCATCGGTTTCTTTGAGGTCCAAGTAGGTCAACGTGTACCTCAAGGCCCACATCAGCAAGGGGTGGTGGCGCAGTTGGCTAGCGCGTAGGTCTCATAGCTTTGTAGAGTGATCCTGAGGTCGAGAGTTCGAGCCTCTCTCACCCCAATTATTTTTTTCATCGGTTTCTTTGAGGTCCAAGTAGGTCAACGTGTACCTCAAGGCCCACATCAGCAAGGGGTGGTGGCGCAGTTGGCTAGCGCGTAGGTCTCATAGCTTTGTAGAGTGATCCTGAGGTCGAGAGTTCGAGCCTCTCTCACCCCAATTATTTTTTTCATCGGTTTCTTTGAGGTCCAAGTAGGTCAACGTGTACCTCAAGGCCCACATCAGCAAGGGGTGGTGGCGCAGTTGGCTAGCGCGTAGGTCTCATAGCTTTGTAGAGTGATCCTGAGGTCGAGAGTTCGAGCCTCTCTCACCCCAATTATTTTTTTCATCGGTTTCTTTGAGGTCCAAGTAGGTCAACGTGTACCTCAAGGCCCACATCAGCAAGGGGTGGTGGCGCAGTTGGCTAGCGCGTAGGTCTCATAGCTTTGTAGAGTGATCCTGAGGTCGAGAGTTCGAGCCTCTCTCACCCCAATTATTTTTTTCATCGGTTTCTTTGAGGTCCAAGTAGGTCAACGTGTACCTCAAGGCCCACATCAGCAAGGGGTGGTGGCGCAGTTGGCTAGCGCGTAGGTCTCATAGCTTTGTAGAGTGATCCTGAGGTCGAGAGTTCGAGCCTCTCTCACCCCAATTATTTTTTTCATCGGTTTCTTTGAGGTCCAAGTAGGTCAACGTGTACCTCAAGGCCCACATCAGCAAGGGGTGGTGGCGCAGTTGGCTAGCGCGTAGGTCTCATAGCTTTGTAGAGTGATCCTGAGGTCGAGAGTTCGAGCCTCTCTCACCCCAATTATTTTTTTCATCGGTTTCTTTGAGGTCCAAGTAGGTCAACGTGTACCTCAAGGCCCACATCAGCAAGGGGTGGTGGCGCAGTTGGCTAGCGCGTAGGTCTCATAGCTTTGTAGAGTGATCCTGAGGTCGAGAGTTCGAGCCTCTCTCACCCCAATTATTTTTTTCATCGGTTTCTTTGAGGTCCAAGTAGGTCAACGTGTACCTCAAGGCCCACATCAGCAAGGGGTGGTGGCGCAGTTGGCTAGCGCGTAGGTCTCATAGCTTTGTAGAGTGATCCTGAGGTCGAGAGTTCGAGCCTCTCTCACCCCAATTATTTTTTTCATCGGTTTCTTTGAGGTCCAAGTAGGTCAACGTGTACCTCAAGGCCCACATCAGCAAGGGGTGGTGGCGCAGTTGGCTAGCGCGTAGGTCTCATAGCTTTGTAGAGTGATCCTGAGGTCGAGAGTTCGAGCCTCTCTCACCCCAATTATTTTTTGCATCGGTTTCTTTGAGGTCCAAGTAGGTCAACGTGTACCTCAAGGCCCACATCAGCAAGGGGTGGTGGCGCAGTTGGCTAGCGCGTAGGTCTCATAGCTTTGTAGAGTGATCCTGAGGTCGAGAGTTCGAGCCTCTCTCACCCCAATTATTTTTTGCATCGGTTTCTTTGAGGTCCAAGTAGGTCAACGTGTACCTCAAGGGCCACATCAGCAAGGGGTGGTGGCGCAGTTGGCTAGCGCGTAGGTCTCATAGCTTTGTAGAGTGATCCTGAGGTCGAGAGTTCGAGCCTCTCTCACCCCAATTATTTTTTGCATCGGTTTCTTTGAGGTCCAAGTAGGTCAACGTGTACCTCAAGGGCCACATCAGCAAGGGGTGGTGGCGCAGTTGGCTAGCGCGTAGGTCTCATAGCTTTGTAGAGTGATCCTGAGGTCGAGAGTTCGAGCCTCTCTCACCCCAATTATTTTTTGCATCGGTTTCTTTGAGGTCCAAGTAGGTCAACGTGTACCTCAAGGGCCACATCAGCAAGGGGTGGTGGCGCAGTTGGCTAGCGCGTAGGTCTCATAGCTTTGTAGAGTGATCCTGAGGTCGAGAGTTCGAGCCTCTCTCACCCCAATTATTTTTTGCATCGGTTTCTTTGAGGTCCAAGTAGGTCAACGTGTACCTCAAGGGCCACATCAGCAAGGGGTGGTGGCGCAGTTGGCTAGCGCGTAGGTCTCATAGCTTTGTAGAGTGATCCTGAGGTCGAGAGTTCGAGCCTCTCTCACCCCAATTATTTTTTTCATTGGTTTCTTTGAGGTCCAAGTAGGTTAACGTGTACCTCAAGTCTCACATCAGCAAGGGGTGGTGGCGCAGTTGGCTAGCGCATAGGTCTCATAGCTTTGTAGAGTGATCCTAAGGTCGAGAGTTCAAGCCTCTATCACCCCAATTATTTTTTTCATCAGTTTCTTTGAGGTCCAAGTAGGTCAACGTGTACCTCAAGTCCCACATCAGCAAGGGGTGGTGGCGCAGTTGGCTAGCGCGTAGGTCTCATAGCTTTGTAGAGTGATCCTGAGGTCGAGAGTTCGAGCTTCTCAACCCAATGCTTTTTTATTTTAGTGAATTTTTTTATGCCCACATAATAATGGCCCATGTACCTCAAGGACCATGCCAAGNGAATTCTTTTTTTTTTTTTTTTTTTTTGAAGCCCACACATAAATGGCCCATACCAATAAAGGTTGGTGGCGTAGTTGTCTGTCGGCAGGTCTCATGGTTAAAAGAGGGAATATAATTTACTTGGAAGAAAAAAAATGTTAAAATTTTATTTGTCAAAATAATAATAATAATAATTAATTTTAGCAAAGTTCATATACTAAATAAACACAAAAAGTAAAATTTCGTAGTAAATTTCGATTAAAAAAGTAAAATTTCGTAGTAAATTTCGATTCTTCCCGTGATGTATCTCAATTACAATAACGACAATCACATTAAATAGTTTTCGTACCTTAATTAATTATTTTTAGGTCTAATCTCAATTCCTTCAACAATTAACCCACATTTAGTTATTAAATTATCAACCTCTTTCAAATTGAAAACAATTGAGTCATTACCTAATTCATTGAAGATTTCACCCATTTCAATCTCCGTCCATCCATAGGCTCTTTCTTTAGAACCCATAAAGGTTCCTTGAGGAGGGTCCAGTATTGCCATCTTCCCTTCGTTGACGTCTGTCCATTCAAAATAAACTTCTAATAAAACTGGTCTCTCGTTGAATTCACGTCGGTCTTCTACGAGCTTGAACACAAAGTAAACTGTGTAGTTGGTCGGGGGACTTAAATTTCTAGCCTCTATTTTTCCATATATCTCAAGCCACCATACATTTTGCAACTCAGCCACTTCAGGAAACCTATGGTTTAAAAGTTTAAATTCGTCGCACGAATTGAGCACTATAATGTAATTGTCTCGTAATAACTACCGAAAATAAATTCAAGTTGTTTTTATTGTCTTTCTGTCGTACATCCTACTCTATAAAATGATAGGCTACAATGTGGTAACCTTTCATCGTTTTTCTATCATATATCGTACATTGTTAAGTAATCCAGTATAGGGCAGCTTGCTCGAACAATTTATCTAAAATGTAAAACCCTAGATTTAACAAAAATTCGAGTTATTTTAATCGTTCTTACCGTGTAAAATGATATGATACAATGTTTCAGTCCACTCAAATAATTTATCTAAAATATAGAATCTTAAATTTATTATTACTTTTTATCAAGAGCATTACTCGAAAATTTCAATTAATCACATATTGAACATTATTTTGGAGATAGATTAAGTTCATTTTTTTTAATTTGTAGGTTGACTAGGTTCTTTACGTTACTCGTTACAATGATAAAGTAATTAAAATTATAATGTATATAATCATAAATTTTATTTAAAAAAATTAATAAAAAGACGACCATAAAAAGAAAAAAAATATATATACATACATATACATACATACTTTTATATATATATAAACGAAAATAAATAAAATAATTAAATGTAATATAGTAAATGAAAAAATGGGCACCTTGATAACATTTTTGCATTTTTGAAAACGGTACTTATTGTAATTTTTGTACTGAAATATTAAATTCTTAGTCCAATTTAAATATAAAAACAAAATTTTAAAATTACTTTGCTTAATTTAAAACAATTTTAAATTTTTTTATTCAATTTTTCACAAATTTAAAAAGAGTCAGGGGAGAATGATGGTAGGTTTATAAATAAATAATATTCTCTCACATTAGAGTGAGAACTTTTGGAAAAGTCCAAAGTAAAGACATAACAGCTTATGGTCCATAATATCATATCATTGTGGAGAATCGCATTCGTCTGACCATTAAAATTTTATTTTAGATTGAGAGAGTTGAATTACTGAATTTCGAGAGCCAATGAAAAACAGACGATCGCAGAGATGGAAGTAGAGAGCCTTTTTGGACAAGGAATTCAGAAACGACGTCGTAGCTGCGGATGAATCCTGAGAAATAATCTGCTGGTAATCGGACGGCAGAGGAGTGGTCCACAGAGCTTCGGAATCGGCGGCGGATCTGAGAGTCGACGAGACGGCGGCGGATCTGCAGGCGTCCTTCGGCGAGGTGAAAGCCAGAATGATAGCGATGCACTCCACCGGCAGCTGGTTGATGTCCATCTCCGATTTGGCTTATTTTTTTCTCTCTTTTTCTTTCGTTTCTCTTCTACAAAATCAACGTATATATATATATATATATATATATATATATTATACCAAGTCAAGTGGTTGTGCATTTGGCTAGTGCAAGTCACAGGTTCCACTAATATTCTTTAAAAACTAGTTTTTTCTTTTAAAAATATAAATTGTATTAAAATTTATAAATATAATATATATAATACTAATGACGTCTTATAGCTTGAAGAGTTATATTGAGGTTGAGAGTTTGAAACTCTTTCCCCTCAATTCCTTTTCAAGGGGTTTTTTTAGGCTTAGGTAGATTAGTGTGTACTTGGTGGCACCTACTAACAGGTGGTGGTGGCACTTAACAAGAGGGATGGTAGTGCAGTTGATTAGTGCATAGGTCTCATAGCTTGTAGAGTAACTTTAAGGTCGAGAGCTTGAGTCTCTCACACCCCAAATCTTTTTTCATTGGCTTATTTGAGACCCAAGTAGATTAGTGTGTACTTCAAGCCTATACCAACAGGGGGTGGTGGTGCAGTTGGCTAGCGTGTAGGTCCCATAGTTTTGTAGAGTGATCCTGAGGTCGAGAGTTTGAGGAATTCTCTTTTTTCATGGGCTTCTTTGAGGTCCAGATAGATCAATGTGTACCTCGGTCCTATACCAAGAGGAGGGAGGGAGGGAGGGAGGGAGAGGGAGAGAGAGACTTACTCGCAACGACTTGGCTCGTCTACGTCGGTTATGTCATTTTTAAGCCCACATCTTAGCTTGACCTGAAGAATAAACATGGAATGTCAAGAGAAGGAAGTTGATCCTGCTTTTCCATGGGCAACCTTGCCTTGAAAATANGAGGGAGGGAGGGGGGGGGGGATTATGTTGAGAGTTCGAGCCTCTCTAACCCCAATTCTTTTTTCATGGGCTTCTTTGAGGCCCAGGTAGATCAACGTGTACCTCAAGACCTATACCAATAGGGGGTGGTGGCACAGTTGGCTAGCGCGTAGGTCTCATAGCTTGTAGAGTGATCCTGAGGTTGAGAGTTTGAGCCTCTCTCACCCCAATTCCCCTTTTTCATAGGCTTCTTTGAGCAATCTCCTTCTTTGAGGTCCGGTAGATCAAGGTGTACTTCAAGACCTATACTAATAGAGGGCACGTATGCCTTATAGCTTGTAGGATGATGTACCTCAAGACCCATGTCGATAAAGGGTGGTGGCGTAGGTTTCAAAGAGTGAATTCTAAGAGGGTTGAGAGTTCAAGCTTCTCAACAAAACAAAATTTCATAGTAAATATATAATTTAACGGTCAATTCTTCCGTTCTCCCGTATAGCATCTCAATTACAATAACATTTACTTAATTAATCAGTTTTAGGCCTAATCTCGATTCCTTCAACAATTAACCCACTTTTAGTTATAAAGTCATGGAACTCTTTCAAATGGAAAATAATTGAGCCATCGTCTCCTAATTCATTGAAGATTTCACCCATTTCAATCTCCATCCATCCGTCCGCTCTTTCTTCAAAAGCCACAAGGGATCCTTCACGAGGGTCCAAAATTGCCATCTTCCCTTCTTCAACCTCTGCCCCTTCAAAATAAACTCGTAATAAAACTGGTCTCTCACGGAATCCACGACGCTGGTAACGATCTTCTACAAGCTTGAACACAAGGTACGCTGCATAGTTGGTTTGGGGACTTAAATTTCTAGCCTCTATTCTCCCTTTGATCTCAAGCCACCATACTGTTTGCAACTCAGCCACTTCAGAAAACCTATGGTTAAAAATTTTAAATTAGTCAAACGAACCTGAAACTATAGTGTAATTACCTCATAACAACTACTAAATATAAGTTCGAGTTACTTTCATCGTCTTTCTGTCGTACATTCTAATGTATGAAACAGTCGGTTACAATTTGACAACCTATTCAAGTAATTTATCTTAGACGTAGAACCCTATATTTAACTACTGAATACAAATTCATGTTAGTTTCATCGTTTTCCTATCAGACATCCTACAATGCTAATTGATCGGGTATAGTGTGGTAACCTACTCGAACAAAGTTATTTTCATCGTTTTCCTATCATATATCCTATAGTGTAAATTGACCTGCTACATTGTCACAATCTACTTAAATAATTTATCTAAAATGTAGAACCTTAAATTAGACAGAGATATGTATATAATTATAAATTTTATTGAATTAAAAAAAATATGAAAATTAATATTTTGAAAGTACACAAAAATAATTAAAATATTTAAAGGAAAATAAATAAAATATTAAATGTAATAAATAAAATGAAAAATGGGCACCTTGATATAGGGTTGGAATTCCAAGTCCAATATTGCGTTGAATTTCCCCAAATTATCTCTAGATCTCTTGCTCCTATCATATAGCATTTCTTGCCGCTCTCTTTCTCCAACGCAAAACTCTGATTCAAATTATTTGCAAACTCAATAAGTTTTAAATAGAGAGAAAAAAAAAACTCAAAATAATATTTATAAACTCAATTTTTAAAAATTTAAAAATAATTATTAGAGTTTAAATTAATTAAATTTGATTTAAAACTTTTAATTTTGTATTTTTAAAATTTTAAAAAGTTAGATAAATAGATTTAATATTTTTATTTATTTATTAACGGATCTTTACTTTTATTTCAAGTAGAAAACCCTAATTAAAATTAATTAATATTGAAAATTAAGAGTCTGAATTTTAAGTAAATAAAATTTAGTTGAATTACCGAATTTCCAGAGCCGATGAGAAGCAGACGATCGCAGAGATGGAAGTAGAGAGCCTTTTTGGACAAGGAATTCAGAAACGACGTCGTAGATGGGGACGAAGCCTGAGAAATAATCTGCCGGTAATCGGACGGCAGAAAAGTGGTCCACAGAGCTTCGGAATCGGCGGCGGATCTGAAAGCCGGCGAGACGGTGGCGGATCTGCAGGCGTCCTTCGGCGAGGTGAAAGCCAGAATGGTAGCGATGCACTCCACCGGCAGCTGGTTGATGTCCATCTCCGATTTGGCTTATCTTTTTCTCTCTTTTTCTCAAGTTTCTCTTCTACAAAATCATCCTTGGACTAAACGCAAAATATATATATTATTTATTTATTTATTTAGTTTCTCTTTTACAAAATCATCGCTGGAGTCAACGAAAAAAAAAAAAAACATATATATATATATATATAATTTTCCATAGTCGAGGGATGGTAGCTGGCATTGACGACTATTTCAATATTTATTTATTTAAATCCAACCATGTTATCAGTGGTAGAATTGAATAAAGTCCCACACTAATATAAATTAGTGAATGATCATGGATTTATAATCAAAGAATACTCTCTTCATATCAGGTCTTTGGAAATGAGAAGCCCAAACCAAAACCATAAAGACTTAATTTTTTATTTTGGGTCTACTATGTATTTTTACTCTAAATTTATCTAATAATAAATTTTTATTTTTTATTTTGGGTCTTAAATTTTTTAATATTAAATATATATATATATATATATTTATTTATTTATTTATTTATTTGTTTTTATTATTATTATTATTTATATTTTTTTTTTGGTAAGGAAACCAGCCAAGTAGATGAGCATGTATCTCTAAAGAGCAATCCTAAAGTTGAGAGTTAGAACCTCTCTAACTCCAATTCTTCTTTTTATAGGCATCTTTAAGTTGTTCGAGACCCTCACACCTCAATTCTTAGCATGTCTCAAGGCCCTACACTTCCGAAATCATTGGTCGACACTTCCGAAATCATTGGTCGATTCATCCGTTCTACCATCAATTACAATAACACGTACTTAATTAATTATTTTTCGGCCTAATCTCAATTCCTTCAACAATTAGCCCACTCTTCATTGTAAAGTCATCGACGGTCAATTCATCCGTTCTACCATCAATTACAATAACACGTACTTAATTAATTATTTTTCGGCCTAATCTCAATTCCTTCAACAATTAGCCCACTCTTCATTGTAAAGTCATCGACGGTCAATTCATCCGTTCTACCATCAATTACAATAACACGTACTTAATTAATTATTTTTCGGCCTAATCTCAATTCCTTCAACAATTAGCCCACTCTTCATTGTAAAGTCATCGACGGTCAATTCATCCGTTCTACCATCAATTACAATAACACGTACTTAATTAATTATTTTTCGGCCTAATCTCAATTCCTTCAACAATTAGCCCACTCTTCATTGTAAAGTCATCGACGGTCAATTCATCCGTTCTACCATCAATTACAATAACACGTACTTAATTAATCATTTTTCGGCCTAATCTCAATTCCTTCAACAATCAGCCCACTCTCCATTGTAAAGTCATCGACCTCCTTCCAGAGCCGATGAGAAGCTGACGATCGCAGAGATGGAAGTAGAGAGCCTTTTTGGACAAGGAATTCAGAAACGACGTGGTAGATGGGGACGAAGCCTGAGAAATAATCTGCCGGTAATCGGACGGCAGAAAAGTGGTCCACAGAGCTTCGGAATCGGCGGCGGATCTGAAAGCCGGCGAGACGGTGGCGGATCTACAGGCGTCCTTCGGCGAGGAGAAGGCCAGAATGGAAGAAATACACTCCACCGGTAGCTGGTTGATGTCCATCTCCGATTTGGCTTGTTTTTCTTTCTCTTTTTCTTTAGTTTCTCGTCTCAAAAATCAACCTCGGAGTAAACGCAATATATATATATTATAATATATACATTCTACCGCATCGACGTGGCTATGACCATTTAATATTTATTTATTTATTTAATTCCAACCATTTTACGTGTGGGAAAATTGAATGAAGGATAATTAAATTATTCAAACTTAGAGGTGAATGATTCAAATTCATCTGCCGCTAGCGCATAAGTCTCGTAGCCTGTACGGTAGCAATAATTGCGAGAATATTTATTTCTACAATCTCATGTTTCATTTTTTTATTGGCAATATAATCCCATAAAGATGAGAAATGTTTCGCTTGTAAATTTAATTGGCTGCATTGCATTTTAATTATACCGAATCGTATTAAAATATCAAGAATAAAAATATTGGTGATATCAAATCGATTCATTGTCGAGAATTGAATAGTATAACATAGAAAGATCTTTTATCCATAAATGGGATTCATGATGCAATCAAGAATTTATGTACTTTTTCTTTTATTTCTTTCTTTTCTATAATCTACTACTCTCTTGTCCAATGCAATTATTTGATGAAGTCCGATCAGACTACTTTTACCCTCACATTGTTCATAAACAAACTCAAGCAAACAATAGCAGCGAAATTCAAAAAAGGAAAAGGAGGTAGAGTGATCTTCAGGTTGAGAGATTTCATCGGTTTCTTTGAGGTACAAGTAGGTCAGCGTGTACCTTAAGTCCTATATTAGCAGGGGGTGGTGGTGCAGTTGGCTAGTGCGTAGGTCTCATAGCTTTATAGATTGATCCCGAGGACGAAAGTTTGAGCCTCTCTCACCAAAATTATTTTTTTCAACGGTTTCTTTGAGGTCCAAGTAGGTCAACGTGTACCTCAAGGCCCACATCA
>NC_036640.1:12224310-12369141 GCF_002806865.2 Cucurbita pepo subsp. pepo
AATTGTTTTTTTCATCGGCTTCTTTGAGGTCCAAGTAGGTCAAAGTGTACCTCAAGGCTTGCATCAACAGGGGTGGTGGCGAAGTTGGCTAGCGTGTAGGTCACATAGCTTTGTAGAGTGATCCTGAGGTCGACAGTTCGAGCCTCTCTCACCATAATTTTGTTTTTCATCCGTTTCTTTGAGGTCCAAGTAGGTCAACGTGTACCTCAAGGCCCACATCAGCAAGGGGGTGGTGGCGCAGTTGGCTAGCGCGTAGGTCTCATAGCTTTGTAGAGCGATCCTGAGGTCGAGAGTTCGAGCCTCTCTCACCCCAATTATTTTTTTCATCGGCTTCTTTGAGGTCCAAGTAGGTCAACGTGTACCTCAAGGCCCACATCAACAGGGGGTGGTGGCGCAGTTGGCTAGCGCGTAGGTCTCATAGCTTTGTAGAGCGATCCTGAGGTCGAGAGTTCGAGCCTCTCTCACCCCAATTATTTTTTTCATCGGCTTCTTTGAGGTCCAAGTAGGTCAACGTGTACCTCAAGGCCCACATCAACAGGGGGTGGTGGCGCAGTTGGCTAGCGCGTAGGTCTCATAGCTTTGTAGAGCGATCCTGAGGTCGAGAGTTCGAGCCTCTCTCACCCCAATTATTTTTTTCATCGGCTTCTTTGAGGTCCAAGTAGGTCAACGTGTACCTCAAGGCCCACATCAACAGGGGGTGGTGGCGCAGTTGGCTAGCGCGTAGGTCTCATAGCTTTGTAGAGCGATCCTGAGGTCGAGAGTTCGAGCCTCTCTCACCCCAATTATTTTTTTCATCGGCTTCTTTGAGGTCCAAGTAGGTCAACGTGTACCTCAAGGCCCACATCAACAGGGGGTGGTGGCGCAGTTGGCTAGCGCGTAGGTCTCATAGCTTTGTAGAGCGATCCTGAGGTCGAGAGTTCGAGCCTCTCTCACCCCAATTATTTTTTTCATCGGCTTCTTTGAGGTCCAAGTAGGTCAACGTGTACCTCAAGGCCCACATCAACAGGGGGTGGTGGCGCAGTTGGCTAGCGCGTAGGTCTCATAGCTTTGTAGAGCGATCCTGAGGTCGAGAGTTCGAGCCTCTCTCACCCCAATTATTTTTTTCATCGGCTTCTTTGAGGTCCAAGTAGGTCAACGTGTACCTCAAGGCCCACATCAACAGGGGGTGGTGGCGCAGTTTGCTAGCGCGTAGGTCTCATAGCTTTGTAGAGCGATCCTGAGGTCGAGAGTTCGAGCCTCTCTCACCCCAATTGTTTTTTTCATCGGCTTTTTTGAGGTCCAAGTAGGTCAACGTGTACCTCAAGGCCCACATCAACAGGGGGTGGTGACGCAGTTCGCTAGCGCGTAGGTCTCATAGCTTTATAGAGCGATCCTGAGGTCGAGAGTTCGAGCCTCTCTCACCCCAATTGTTTTTTTCATCGGCTTCTTTGAGGTCCAAGTAGGTCAATGTGTACCTCACGGCCCACATCAACAGGGGGTGGTGGCGCAGTCTGCTAGCGCGTAGGTCTCATAGCTTTGTAGAGCGATCCTGAGGTCGAGAGTTCGAGCCTCTCTCACCCCAATTATTTTTTTCATCGGCTTCTTTGAGGTCCAAGTAGGTCAACGTGTACCTCAAGGCCCACATCAACAGGGGGTGGTGGCGCAGTTGGCTAGCGCGTAGGTCTCATAGCTTTGTAGAGCGATCCTGAGGTCGAGAGTTCGAGCCTCTCTCACCCCAATTATTTTTTTCATCGGCTTCTTTGAGGTCCAAGTAGGTCAACGTGTACCTCAAGGCCCACATCAACAGGGGGTGGTGGCGCAGTTGGCTAGCGCGTAGGTCTCATAGCTTTGTAGAGCGATCCTGAGGTCGAGAGTTCGAGCCTCTCTCACCCCAATTATTTTTTTCATCGGCTTCTTTGAGGTCCAAGTAGGTCAACGTGTACCTCAAGGCCCACATCAACAGGGGGTGGTGGCGCAGTTGGCTAGCGCGTAGGTCTCATAGCTTTGTAGAGCGATCCTGAGGTCGAGAGTTCGAGCCTCTCTCACCCCAATTATTTTTTTCATCGGCTTCTTTGAGGTCCAAGTAGGTCAACGTGTACCTCAAGGCCCACATCAACAGGGGGTGGTGGCGCAGTTGGCTAGCGCGTAGGTCTCATAGCTTTGTAGAGCGATCCTGAGGTCGAGAGTTCGAGCCTCTCTCACCCCAATTATTTTTTTCATCGGTTTCTTTGAGGTCCAAGTAGGTCAACGTGTACCTCAAGGCCCACATCAACAGGGGGTGGTGACGCAGTTCGCTAGCGCGTAGGTCTCATAGCTTTGTAGAGCGATCCTGAGGTCGAGAGTTCGAGCCTCTCTCACCCCAATTATTTTTTTCATCGGCTTCTTTGAGGTCCAAGTAGGTCAACGTGTACCTCAAGGCCCACATCAACAGGGGGTGGTGGCGCAGTTGGCTAGCGCGTAGGTCTCATAGCTTTGTAGAGCGATCCTGAGGTCGAAAGTTCGAGCCTCTCTCACCCTAATTGTTTTTTTCATCGACTTCTTTGAGGTCCAAGTAGGTCAACGTGTACCTCAAGGCCCACATCAACAGGGGGTGGTGGCGCAGTTGGCTAGCGCGTAGGTCTCATAGCTTTGTAGAGCGATCCTGAGGTCGAGAGTTCGAGCCTCTCTCACCCCAATTATTTTTTTCATCGGCTTCTTTGAGGTCCAAGTAGGTCAACGTGTACCTCAAGTCCTACATTAGCAAGGGGGTGGTGGCGCAGTTGGCTAACGCGTAGGTCTCATAGCTTTGTAGAGCGATCCTGAGGTCGAGAGTTCGAGCCTCTCTCACCCCAATTATTTTTTTCATCGGCTTCTTTGAGGTCCAAGTAGGTCAACGTGTACCTCAAGGCCCACATCAACAGGGGTGGTGACGCAGTTGGCTAGCGGGTCGAGAGTTCAAGCCTCTCTCACCCCAATTATTTTTTTCATCGGCTTCTTTGAGGTCCAAGTAGGTCAACGTGTACCTCAAGGCCCACATCAACAGTGGGTGGTGGCGCAGTTGGCTAGCGCGTAGGTCTCATAGCTTTGTATTGTGATCCTGAGGTCTTGAGTTCGTGCCTCTCTCACCCCAATTAATTTTTTCATCGGTTTCTTTGAAGTCCAAGTAGGTCAACGTGTACCTCAAGGCCCACATTAGCAAGTGGGTGGTGGCACAGTTGGCTAGTGCGTAGGTCTCATTGCTTTGTAGAGCGATCCTGAGGTCGAGAGTTCGAGCCTCTCTCACTCCAATTATTTTTTTCATCGGCTTCTTTGAAGTCCAAGTAGGTCAACGTGTACCTCAAGGCCTACATCAACAGGCGTTGGTGGTTCAGTTGGCTAGCCCGTAGGTCTCATAGCTTTGTAGAGTGATCTTGAGTTCGAGANATCGGCTTCTTTGACGTCCAAGTAGGTCAACGTGTACCTCAAGTCCTACATTAGCAAGGGGGTGGTGGCGCTNCCATGTAGGTCAACATGTACCTCAAGGCTTATATCAACAAGGGGTGGTGGCCTGGTTGGCTAGTGCATAGGTCTCATAGCCTTGTAGAGTTATCTTTCCGAGAGTTTAAGCCTCTCTCACCCCAATTAATTTTTTCATTGGTTTCTTTGAGGTCCAAGTATGTCAGCATGTACCTCAAGGCCTATATTAGTAGGGGGTGGTGGTTTAGTTGGCTAGCATGTAGGTCTCATAGCTTTGTAGAGTGATCAAGAGTTCAAGCCTCTCCCACCCCAATTATTTTTTTCATTGGTTTTTTTGAGGTCCAAGTATGTCAACGTGACCTCAAGACTTACATCAATAGGGGGTGGTGGAGCAGTTGGCTAGCGCGTAGGTCTCATAGCTTTGTAGAGTGATCCTGATTTTTGTATCGGTTTCTTTGAAGTCTAAGTAGGTCAGTGTGTACCTCAACGTCTATAGGGAGGGGTGGTGGGTTGTAGCCTCTCAAATCCAAAATTTAAAAAATATATATATATTCCTAAATTTTTTAAAATAATATTAAAAAGTTTAAGTGCCAATATTTTTAAACAATTTTATATGAGCGCAGAGTATTAATTTTACGTTTAAAATTTTATGCTTTTTTTTTTTTAATTTTTGAAAGGTATTAATTAAATTTTTAAAAAAATAATATTAAAAAGTTTAAATGCCTATATTTTTAAACAATTTTATATGAGCAAAGAGTACTAATTTTACTTTTAAAATTTTATGTTTTTTTTTTAACTTTTGAAACGTATTAATTAAATTTTTTTAAATTTAAGAATATTTGTAAGATAAAGTATAAAATTTAAATTATTGATTACGTTGAATTTTCTTAAAATAATCTGAAATATAACCCTCTACCATTAAAGTTGGGAATTGTGATGTGTACAAAATTACTGGATTGTGGCGCGAGAAACGGTGAGCTAAAATGGCGCCACGTCATCGTCTAATTTCGAAAAATGTAAGAAAAATAAAATGAAATAAAATAATCGAAGCGTTCGGGATCGCCGGGGATACGGAAACTAAAAGCATTTCGCGGTCTCCATCGCTCTCACTTGGTCACAGCTCGGTACATATAAATACAGCCATCATCGTTCGGCTTTCGAGTGATCGCGATTCCTCTCTTCTCTGTTGAAAGCCCTAGAGTTTCTCCTCTTGCAGCCATCAGCTTCTCAAAGGTAGATTCTGTGCCTATTTTCTGTTTGGTTGCTTAGAAGATGATGGAAATGGAAAAGGAAAATAATAGACACATGTCCGTGGAGCTTTTCTCTTACTTTTTTTTGTTTTAACTTAGAAGTGAGTGCCAGTGATTTTTGTTTGATTTTTTTTAAATATATCGAAGGTTTTATGATCGAGGCAAGAGAGATTGGCTGTTGAACCAAGGAGTTTGAATGTTTGATGCGTTGTTAGACTGTTCTTGTGTTTTTGTAGCGTCTGGATGAGCGAAGATTCGCGAGTTTCTTTGTTTCGTCTTCTTCTGTTTCTATTCGCATCTGCGAAGTTGACTGTTGATTTTTGTAATGCACTTTTCATCCTGTGGCGGCGGCAGATTAGCAATTTCAGTTTGACTTTTGTTTCTCTTTTAACAAGTCAATACGTCTTTATTTGAAGGCATATGTTCTGTATTTCCTATCGGTTCCTCTGTTTATCATCGTTTGCGAGTTTCTTGCAGCTTAACGCATTAAGCTCTATCGTTTCATTGGTTGTTGTTCGTCTATTTCGTGATTTTCTGTTTACCGCAGACTTAGCTCAAAATATTCGGCAGCCATGTCGAGGAAGATGCTCATAGGTGGAGAACTGAGCCATCAGGCTGAGGCGGAGGAACACTACGACTTTGATTTATTCGTTATTGGAGCAGGAAGTGGTGGCGTTCGTGCAAGTAGATTTTCAGCTAGTCATGGAGCGAAGGTTTCATATATGGACTTATTCTGACAAGTGCATAAGTTTAATTTCGTGTTTATATTGATGATTCGTTTATAGTCATTTGTGCAGATTTTACTATTGATTCCGTAAAGATTTTATATGCCTTTTTTTGTCGACTGTTATTCTCATTTGGTATCTCTTTCCGAAGAATTGTCTGGTAAACATTTGCTAACTACGTGTGAAAATATGTTGGAAGGTTGGCATCTGTGAACTCCCATTCGATCCAATCAGCTCTGAAGTAATTGGAGGAATTGGTGGAACGTATGTTGTCCTTCCAAGCCCTCGAAAAAGATTTTTATTGTTCACACAAAATTCTTTATCATGTTTTATCTCATTTGGCAATTTAGGTGTGTCATTCGTGGCTGTGTTCCCAAAAAGATTCTGGTGTACGGAGCAACATTTGGTCCTGAGCTTCAGGTTAGAATGTAATTTTTAGAACTTTTATTTCTACTAAATGCAACAGTGTTCACTAGTTTTTGTTAGACACAGTCAACTCTAGTTTTCTTAAAATTACTTTAAATGCACCGTACAGTCATATTTCATATTAAGAAAAAACTAATTTCATTCTGTGGGCATGAATTTTATGAATAAAGCATGTGTTGTTTGTGTAGGATGCTCGAAGTTTTGGTTGGGATGTGAATGAGAAAGTGGATTTTGATTGGAAGAAACTTTTACAAAAGAAGGTATGTTTCTTACGCTTAATGTTTTGCACGTGATTTCTAACAATTTCAAAACAGACTTTATAGAGCTTGTTTTTTCAATGAAGTACATAATTCATTTTGATTAAGATTTGTTGGGTATATTTACATAAAGATCTGGTCTATGTGGTTTTCCGAAGGTTGCAAGAACTCAATAAATGTTTGCTTTTAAAGTTTAAGTTCTTTCCATGATTTAACCGATAATACACCGTAGTAGAAGCCTGATGCAAAGATGGGTAGTTAATCCTCCTCAGTTCAAGAAAAGTAATTATAGCTCCTGACTTGATCCTTCTGTAAATTACATGTCTCTAGTTTTTACACCGCTCATTAGATTTTTTGTTAGATTTTTCCTTTCTGAAGCATATTGGTTAGTGATTAGAAAAAAACTGTTAATATAACGTGCAAAACTGGGAGTTACGCATTTGGTCTTCATAGACAAAGCATAATGGTGGCCTATGTTTCCCCAATGAAACAAGTGATCCAAATTGTCATGTTAAATGCTGGAAGTCTGAACTTGAGAAATTATGTTTCCAGATGTATGAATCTCTTAGTTGTTTTAGATACAATTCTGAGTTATGACCAATGTATCATTTCTTCTGGTACACATGCCATTCTCAGCCTATTGGCTAAGATCAGGAGTATCTGTTCTTATCACTTATTTGAACGCATATTGTTGCTCTCGGTAGTAATACTTCCAGTAATTAGTAAGGAATTGAAATTATGTCCTCAATTTTTTATTTTTTATTTTTTTATTTTTATATATTGGTTTTTCTTGTCTAATATGGAGACATGTACTTCTTTTAACTTTTGAAATGTAGACAGATGAGATAGTCCGATTAAATGGAATTTACAAGCGTTTACTGACTAATTCGGGAGTAAAAATGTATGAAGGAGAGGGAAAGATTGTTGGTCCACATGAAGTTGAGGTGACACAACTTGACGGTACCAAAATATGCTATTCTGCAAAGCACATTCTGATTGCAACCGGCAGTAGAGCTGTCATTCCTGATATTCCTGGGAAGGTAGCAGTCTGCTCTTACTTTCTCTCTCTGTTGACCAAAATTACTTATTGCCAACTTTGAATGATAAGTATCTGATTCCATCCACTGTTTCTGTTGAGAAATTTGCCAATTATTATTTCAAATGCTTCTGAAGTAATTACATGCACACATATATATTCTGAATTTGATATCAATTTTGTGTAAGTTAAAATTCTTTGTCAATATTTTTTTCAAAAGCAATATTTTCATTATTAGAAGTGTTATTTCCTTTGGAGACCTAAAATTCTGTTTGTTTATTTTATTTTATTTTTGTTGACCATTTTTTCCACAAATTTTATATTAGTTTCATTGTTGTCTATTTCCTATTGTTCAATTGGAGATAAAAGAGGAATATAAGATGTGAATCGTTTCTGATACGGCTTTGATCCATGCTGAGCCGCCTTGTATTATCATGTACATTACACACTGAAAGTCTTATGGGTGTTGTTAAGTTATTGTTCATGCTGATCTAGAAACTTGCACACATAAACAGTGATTTAAAGTGGTGAAGCATTGAATCAGTAAAGTGCCTTAGAGATTTAGTTAGAAACTATTATGTTCATATGACTATGGTTCTAGGTTATGAAGTATGCTATCAGTGTCCCCAATTGTTCATAAACATGGATCGCAATGCTAATTGAGGAAGTTTGTGCCACTTTTGATATTCTTCTGGCTGATTTTCGTCTTGAAGTTCTCAAAAACTTTCCCCTAAAAGAATGGCCCGGGGTAATATGGATGCAGATTAGTCTGTGCTGTCAATTGAGGAGCTTCGGATATGGATATACAATTTAATTTTATTCCTTTTCTTTGTCATTAATCCCTCACGTTTAGTTTTATTTTTTATTACTAAATTTTTTCTGTTTGTAATTTTGAGAACTTAGACCATTGTGTGAACATTTTATTGACATGAATGTTGGTTGTTTTTGCTTTAGCATGTCAAGTGTTTGAACACTTNTTTTTTTTTTTTTTTTTTTTTTTTTTTTTTTTTTTTTTTTTTTTTTTTTTTTTGTCTGGTAAATTTTGTTTGGCTTGCTATTGGAGAACTTTTGGTTATTCCGTTGCAATTCTGGAGCCCAATCATATGTTTTAATATTTTTCTCTTACTTTACTTTTGCAATCTCTAGGAATTGGGAATAACATCTGATGAGGCTTTGAGTTTGGAGGAGTTTCCTAAGCGTGTCGTGGTGCTTGGAGGAGGGTGCGTTCTCTCTTTTTTATTAGTACATCTGCTTTGTGCATTTTGATTGAGGTTCATAACTTCTTTTCTGTTATTAGGTACATTGCTGTTGAATTTGCTTCAATCTGGAATGGGATGGGTGCTAAAGTTGACCTATGTTTCAGAAGGGAACTTCCACTAAGGTATAATATATCTTATCTTACGTCCTTTTATACTTTCAATGATTTTTGAAGGATCGAACTGCCTGATACTCAGATACAGATTAAAGAAACTGTATGATGTGGTGCTGATATCTTCAACTCTAATAGGCGTTGCCCCTTTGCCCTTCTGAACCATTTATTGATGAAGACATTCAAACATGGGCCCAAAACAAAAATTAACAGGAAATAAAAGATGTAAAAATATAATCAGTGTGTGTTTATGCAAACTAATATCATTAATCGCTATTTGCTGGTGTCATTATTTTATACTAATGATCTTGGATGCTATGACTAAAAACGTTATATTTCAGAGGTTTTGATGATGAAATGAGATCGGTGGTTGCAAGGAACTTGGAGGGCAGAGGAATTACTTTGCACCCAACAACAAATTTGACTGAAGTACTTTCCATTATTTCTCCCTCTTTTGGCCTATTTTAAATATTTCCTTTCTATGGAGTTAACACGATAATACTGGTCCCAATTTTCTATAAACTCAGTTGATAAAAACAGATAACGGCATAAAAGTTATCACAGATCATGGTGAGGAGTTCTTGGCAGATGCTGTGTTGTTTGCGACTGGTAATTATCTCTGCATTTGTAATGGCCCCTTGAAGAAGTATTGCAGTTATTTGTATTTTCCTCTAGGTAGTGAAGAATGCTTATTTTATGAAAAGAAGTATGCAGTTTATATAGAACCAGCAAGGGAAAGAGTAACAGAATTTAGTCTGCTAGTTTGTTGTTTGGAACTATAGGACGAGATCAACAGTACTGATGTTAATTTCTGGTTGTAGAGTGCTTTTTTATATTTGGTGGTTCTCTCAATGGTTATTTGCATGTTACATTGATTAAGTGACATGTTTGTTACAGGTCGTGCTCCTAATTCAAAAAGATTAAATTTGAAAGCAGTTGGTGTCGAAGTTGATAAACATGGTGCTGTGAAGGTGATTATTTATCTTGCCTTTTCGATTATTGCCTTTTGTTTTCAACGGCCTCTGGTTTTTTGGTACAAGGGGTCTAGGGTTTATAGGTCTTATTAGTCTTTTTTTGGTTCCCTCGTTTTGTTTTTGGCTTTCCTTTTTATTTTTTCCTTTTTGGTTCTGTGTTTCACGTTGCCATCTAATTGTCGCCTTAAAAGATCTGAATGTGTTTATTCTTCTCTATGCTATTTGTGTGGGCCAGCTAGGCTTTCATTTGTAGGTTACCGCTCACCCGGGATGTTGACCTAGAAATATTTTGAGGAAAGAGTGTTGAGTTCTACTATAAGGCTTGAAAAGATGTAATTAGGTAAAATAAGAAAGGTGCAATATGAGTTATGACATTTATATCTGCTAGCATACCAGATGTACTTGTCGGCTAATCTGCTGTGGTGCTCATCACTAATTTGTGCAAATTGGGGCTTTGAGTCGAAAAGAATTGGAACTAGCTACTTTCCTCGACCAAGTTGCTTTAGCCAGTTTTGATGGTTTTTGAAAAGGAAATTTTCATTTAGCCCATCTAAACTACCTCTCTTAAAATGAAAATGGTACATAATGGATTGAACCGTATTTAGTTAGTGCCTACAGGTCAGGATTTGAGTAGATGGCTTTACAGGGGAAAACATGGGGATCAGATTCTTTCTTAACAGTAATTATCCTGAGCGGGTTTGCCCCTTTTTACTCATTTGGTGTGCCGTCAGCTTTCTCCATCGGATGCACAGTATAGTGTTGAGCGGGACTAACCTTTTTTACTCACTTATTGTGCCATTATAAGGGATTTCTTTGTCTTGATTCTGTTGTTCTTAAGAGGCAAATGAAGTTTCAAAGATTCTATTGTTCAGGTTGATGATTATTCACGCACAACTGTACCTAGTATATGGGCTGTTGGAGATGTTACTAACCGAATGAATCTTACGCCTGTGGCTTTAATGGAGGGATCATACTTTGCAGTATGTATTCTTTTATTTTCTTTCAATACTTATCTATTAAACCACTGCTTTTTTCCCATTAATATTTCAAATATTAGTCCTAATTTTGATGCAACATCGTTTATTTTATTTTATTTTATTTTTCCTATTTATTTGCAGAACACTGTTTTTGGTGGTGAACCTACGAAACCAGATTACAATTATGTACCCTATGCTGTATTCTGGTAAGAAATTATTCTCTTTTAATAGATTTTCATTATTTCTTTTCCATTAATTCATGTATTTTGCATGCAAATTGAGGATTATGGTGCCCATATATCCACCTTCTCGAGGAAAATAGTATGTTCACCGCTAGCCGATATTGTCTTCTTTGGGCTTTCCCTTTCTGGCTTTCCCTCAAGAATTTTAAAATGCTTCTACTAGGGAGAGGTTTTTACACCTTATAAAGAATGCTTCGTTCTTTTCCCCTTCCCCAACCAACGTGGGATTCTACAGGATATCATTGTGTCCATTTAGACTTTTGTTTCTGTTACTTTTTGAGTAAATTTATCTATTATTAGATCTCTAAATACGCATTATTCTGTTGCATATGCTTCTATTACACTTTTTCAGAGAGAACATTCTCTTATCCATTAAATAGATATATAATACAATTTGTTCTGCCTAATTTGCAGCATACCTCCTCTCTCAGTTGTGGGCCTAAGTGAAGAAGAAGCTGTAGAGAAAGCAAAGGGTGATATTCTTGTGTACACGTCTTCCTTCAATCCAATGAAGAATACGATCTCTGGGTACGTCGAACAAATTTAAATCAAAACTTGAATAAATCATAATATTACCATGCTTCATTAATGTACGGTGACTATGGGTGGGATTTGACTGACTAAAACCTTTTCATCTCTTAATGTATAGGATAGCCAGGAAAATGTGTTTTAAGGCCTAAATTTCTTAGGATACCAATGTAAATTCCCAACGAACTTGAGTTAATTAGTACAAGAAAAACTATAAAAAGAACGATGCCAAAATATTAATGCAAATCAATTATGTAGTCTAGTTTTAACATTATTACTCTTTTTATGAAAAGAATTTCCATTTGCCATTCAGGAAGTGGCATTTTGATTTACTCAAACCCTAATTGGAACCGAATCACTTGTAGCTGTTACTCTGATCTCCCCGATGTGGGTTTTTTTTTTTTTTGTAAATGGCGTTTTTTAAAATATATTTTTTATTTAGTTGCAATTTCTTGTTTTGTCTACAAAATTGGCTATTGTAAGTACATCACTTATCTGATGGTGTTACAGTCGACAAGAGAAGACAGTGATGAAGCTTGTGGTTGATGGTAACACACAAAAGGTCATTGGCGCATCGATGTGTGGACCAGATGCTCCTGAAATTATGCAGGTGCGTTTTATATTTTGTTTAGAAAATATGGTTTTATTTGCTACATTCTATTATTCTAGTATTTAATTTTCTTTTATTTTTTCCTTTTAAAATGGACCAAACAAGTGAAACCTGGCCAGGCACTGCGGATCCTTTTTTTCCATTCCATAATATGACTCATTGTAATTTTGAAGTTGATTTTCAACGTTTTTATGGTGTTGGTTCTATTCAGGGAATTGCTGTCGCTCTGAAATGTGGAGCAACCAAACAACAGTTTGACAGCACTGTAAGTTTCCATCCATTTCCTTTGCCCTTGTAGAATATTACTTTTAAAATACTAAGAAATTCATGATCATTCAAGCAAACTTTAATATTATAATTCGAAGAATATGGTTGTTTGTTTCAATTCTGATCTTGTTTGCTCTTATCTGGCGACGGGGGGAGTGGAGAGGTCCCTTGGTTAGTCGAGTTGGAAGTGAAGTAGCAGCAGGGTCAGCGGTGGTTTCTTTCTAAGCATTTGAAAAATCATTTCAACTGCCTCTAAACTTGTTTTTACCGGCTCATTTTGAAATTTTGGAAAAAGCATTAGTGATTTTGAAATAAGCTTACATTTCAAGTGAATTAAATTTATTTTCACCGATGTTCTCGAAGTCAATTTTTTTTTTCTTTTTTAGGTATTTGAAGAGTCATTTCAAACTTAGTTCTTAATTATGCACGCGTAGAAGCATTCTCAAGTCCCGTTTTTAAGTGTCTTAGAATCCTAGAAATTATTTCAAACTCATTTTTATAACTTCGAAAATTGAAACAGGTTGGAATACACCCATCTGCAGCAGAGGAGTTCGTGACGATGCGAACTATAAGTAGGAAAATTGAAGTGGGTAGCAAATTGAAAACAAACCTGTAAACCCACACTCCTTACAGGAGCACAGTTGGAAGATGGCACATCTCGATGGTAAGTAAGATATGTTTCTGGTTTTGTTTCTTAGTTTACAAAAAGGTAAATGAAATAAAAAAAGTGAAAATCCACTTTTTTTTTTTTTCTTTTTCTTGGGGGGTCGGAATAAGAAGTTCGCTAGGTCAGAGTGTGTGAATGGGCCTGGGGGTATTCATGATGATGGGGGTTTTACTGAACTGAGTGGGTAATGTTTTTCGTTTAGTTGTGTAATTTTTACCTGGATTATTTTCTATTGTTCGGTGTCAAATGGGTTCTAGAAATCTCCTTGTGGACTCTAGGTAGTTTTGCTTGTTCTTTTAAAATTTTTGTTGTGATGATTTTCTTTTTTTTCACTTAATAGCCCTTTTCCGAAGATAATAAAATAACGAAAAATTGACTGCCCTTTTCTTTTGCCGTAGGAATCAAAAGGGCAGATATATTAGATTTTCTTATATATATATTGCACTTTTTAAGTTTCTTTCATCTTTGAACTTCTCAAAAGAAGTTATTAAACAAATATATATTTCCAAGAAAAAAGAAAATATATCGTTTCTATGTTATACTTTCCTGTTCTTTTTTTCTAAAATAGATTATTAAATAGTTAAATATGTTTTTTGTCCTTAAAATAGAAAACGAAAGACAAAAAGAATATTATCGAAAGGAACTTCAGCTTTCATATTTCTGTTCTCAAATTTTTAAATATTTTGTTTCTATGCCTCGTTGATGCCGATTATTTAACAAAAGCTTTGTACTTTTCATACTGAAAACATATCAAAAGCTTTGGTAAATAGTAAATAAAAGGTTTACAAAAAATTTGATTATCATGAAATACTCCTTGAAAATATGATATTTTGGTTTTAATACCAATGGTATTTTACCAACCTTTAGATTGATGGATGATACAGGAATTAAAGCCAACGAGTGAGAACTTTCCTCTTGAACTCAAATTTTTTCAGTTAGGTTTTGGTTATTCTGAAATAATTAGACCTTTTTTTTATTCCAAACCTTCTAATATTGTATATCTGTCTAGTTTAAATCTATTATTTTAGTTTTACAAGTTATTACATTTTGAGTTTAATAAAATCAATTTTAAAAAATGTCTTTTCTTTTCTTTTTAATTTTATGTTGGATGATATTTTTTTGAATTTGTAGTTTAGACATGAAGTTGAAACTTTTTTCATAGGTTAAGAATTTATTAATAATAAGTTTAAAAATCTAGATGCTTCTTAGATGTTTTAAAAAGTTTAAAAGATCGTAGATATCTATAAAAATAAAAATAAAACATGTAATTTAACTCAACAAAATTATCCAAGATAGATTAATAGAAATTTGTCGGTTTCCTAATTGGCTTCTAACTTGTGATGGCCAGTTGACTTAACCAGAAACTGGTGGGCACCTTGAGCGTCCAACTTAACCAAAAACTAAAAATTACACTGCGTCTTATATTAAGTTTTTAAATCTTGATTAAATTATGGCTGTATAACATGTTTAATTTCTAAAGTTTGGGGTTTGTGTCTAGCTTAATAATATCTACACTGGCTCTTAAATTTTCAATTTGTACCTAATAAGTCAGTTTTTAATTTAGTGTCTAGGTATTTGATAAATTTGATTCTTTTTTCTATTAAGTTTTTAAATCTTGATTAAATTATGGCTGTATAACATGTGTAAATTTCTAAAGTTTGGGGTTTGTGTCTAGCTTAAAAATATCTACACTTCTCTTAAATTTTCAATTTGTACCCAATAAGTCAGTTTTTAATTTAGTGTCTAGGTATATTTGATAAATATGATTTTTTTAAAAGACGATCTAGAACGTTAAAATTGAAAAAAGGCGTATAACAAAACACAGAATCGATCGAGGTATAAAGAACTAGAAAAAGTGCTTAATAAGGAACAATAACCAAGCAATCATTTACTTACCTCTACACGTCACGTTCGTACCGCAAAACCAAGGCCATCGCAGTATGGACATTTTGTTCCTTCGTCCACAGAAACTGCACCATACAATCGAAACAATTCTCTTTTTACATAAAATTACCACAGAAAACTCGAAGGAAATACAATTGGGTTCATGAGTGATTTCACCTGTGGTTCAATCTTTGGCTCACCGGTTCGGTCGCATCCTGAAAAAATAAAACTGGTTGATTTCTCAAGATGAATGTGTTAGGAATCATGACTCTCCACAATTGTATGATATTGTGCACTTTGAAGATAAGCTCTCGTGGTTTTGCTTTGAGATTTTCCAAAAAAACCTTGTACCAATGGAGATAGTACTCTGATACTGTGCACTTTGAGCATAAGCTCTCGTGGCTTTGCTTTGGGATTTCCCAAAAAAACCTCATACCAATGGAAATAGTACTCCTCACCTATGAACTCATGATCTTCCCCTAAATTAACAAACGTGGGACTCACTCACAAAAGAGTAGAACTTCAAGAGCATTCACTTTTTCTTTTCTTCTTCTTCTTTCTTTTTTTTTTTTTTTTAAGCTTCAATCAAGCAGGGGATTCAAGTCACCCATCTCCAAGTCTAAGTCGATGACATATCTTAGTCAGGGTTAAAAAAGCTAAAAGTTAAAAATGTTATTTTTTTCGATTGTATACCTCTTTTTAGTAACTTATTCAATTGTTATAACAAAAATTCCAATGGATACTGCCGGTAGAACTTTTGAATTTTAAGGTATTGTGTTGAATTCCTTTTGGAAATTTGACAAATAATTCCAAGACTTTCTTAGACTATGAATTAGAGCGTTGGATAATTCAATCCTCGTTACTAAAAAAAAGAAAAAAGAATGCACTTTAAACATATGATCGAATAGTCATGTACCTGTGCATAACAGACGACCCTCCCCACAACATCTACATGTTTACTGTGAAGTCGTGCGGGGTCTTCCCATCAGTTCCTTCCTATGAGAAAAACTTGCAGTAACTTCTTCTGAATCTCTGGTATTTCAGTTATTAAATTAACAACAAAAAAAGGAGGGAAGAGAAGAACAATATTCAGAGTGCAAACATTTAATATTCAGTGTCGGACAAAACAGATGAGGGAAAAAATTTAAGAGACCAGATGAGGGAAAAAATTGCATACAAGTTTATTGAATGTAAAACTGACAAAGCAATACGTACAAGATGATTAACATCAAATTCTGTGAGAGATGGTACTTAAAAACTTTGCAACTATTGCTTAAACGCCGAATGCCATATGCTTATGCAAGACGAGATCAGTTCTTTACTCAATGGAATTCGAGAAGAGTGAGATTTGAAATTTTATTTGTATCACAATGGAGCAGGCACTTCTTGTAGGCTAGTATTCTTTCATTTTTTTCTTAGTATTACATAAAATCCATACATACATACATATATATATATATATATATATATATATATATATATATATATATATATATNTTATATGTAGATATATACATATATATATATATATATATATATATATATATATATATATATATATATATATATGTATGTATATATCTACATATGCATATATGAAGAAGGCACTGCACCTTCTGGACTCTATAGAAACTCGCAAGTGAAAAATATGTTGGAATGTTCCTATGCAACACATTGCTTTGGCAAAGTATCAAATGTATTCTTCAACTAAATCGTACAAAGACAGACAGTTGCCATTGAGCATATGAACAGAAAACATCAAATACCAGATACTTCGATCAACCAGAAAGACATACAAAGAGAGAACTCCAAGGAGATCTGTCACCTAATTCTGATTCAACATTAGATATATGGAAAAAAAAAAGTTATAAAACATACTTTCTGATCGGTTGGAATATTCCCTTTTTCATCTGTTTTGGCATCTGATCCAGGACTCTCAGTTCGTTTCTCCTCATATAAAATTCCAAGGAGTTCTGCAGTCATTATACCTCTTCGCGGAAGCCTGAGGCGGCCTGTCAAATAAAAATATGTGTGTATACTATGTAGTGTCACGGATTGAAAGAATATGGACTAAACCTGTAGAAATCCTATTGAATTAGTAAAGAATGATAGACTACTACCAACTCCAGAATAATCTTACCTGCCAAGTCTTTAACAGCACGCTCAGGTCCACTGCAGAAACTAGAAAATTCCATGTATTCTTCACCGGAGTAAAATCCTAGCCTACGCAATGCTTCCTGGCATTTTATAGAGGAAAAACAATACAGAAGCATGTTCTTCAGTGATTCGTAATAAAAGAAATTAAAGCATCGCAAATAGCTAAAAGCAGGAAGACAATACCAAAAGTGCTCAAGATAGAGACTCGATTCAACTGAATTTCACAGAACCAAACATATATCTCAACATCTGCCATAGAGTTCGATTGACTATATTCATCTTTAAGACTATTCTTTCAGGCAGTAGGCTTCAGACGCACAACGTCTATCAGCAAGTTCGATCTACCAACGTTATTGCATATGGTTAAGAAACTCGATCAAATCCTATCGAAGAGACAAAATCATAGGAAGAAAAGCAGAACGGACCTTAAGACTCGCCTTCTAATATTTCATAGAAGAAATGCGTATTGCGAGCAGACCTGCGGCACTAGGTCTTCCGCTCCTTCCGAACCAATGCTCAAGGACTTTCTCTCATTCTTCACCTCTTTCTAGGTCTTACTTGCGTCGGAAAACTTAACAATTTCCTTCTTCTCTATCGCCGCATCCACTTCACGAGTACTCTCATCCAACAAAATGTGACTCCACCATCAGCCGCCGGTCTCAGCATCAGATTCTTCTCCTTCAAGACATGCAACAGGCCGGCGATATTCGCAAAAGTCTCCGGCACGGAAACGTCCCTCCTCATACGGAATTTCGGCGTTCTAACGCTTGTATTTGCAGCTTAACCTCAGCAATTTCCTGCAGAAGCGACTCGCGTTCTCTGGCTCAACGCTGCTCTTCGCGGATCCACTGTTCCTTTTCATGAAACCACCGCTGCTACTCCTGGAGCCACAGGAGCTCCTCACGGTCGTTGCCAGCGTGATTCATACAGCGAGAGATGAGGAAATTGGAAGGAGAACTAGATGATGAGATCTTGAGAGGAAGAATAATGGAGGAAAACGTTGAAATGTAGCAGAGAAATTGGAAGGACTGTGGAAGGAAGGGGATAAATGAAAGAACGAAGAGACTCTCGAGTATATATGTTTCCAATGGGGGGAAAAGTCTGAGAGTGCTAATTTAAAATCACACGTTTTGCGTGAAGAACTGGCGGCAAATCCCGACATCAGCCGAACCTAGCAATACCAATCTTTTTATTTATTTATTTATTTATTTATTTATTTTTAAAGTGAAGCAAACATTTTTTATTCTATTTAGAGTTATCAATTTTACGGAAATATAAATGTGAATTGATATTTCTGAAAAATAATAATAATGAATTAAAAAACCATCTCAATTAATAAATAATCATATCAATATTTAACCAACATTTGAAAATATTAATGAAAGTATTGAATGTTAATACCTTACTTTAATTAAATGAACAGGATTTAACCTCTATACTACCAAATTCGTAATAATTTAATTTAAAAGATTTAGTATGTAACAATTTAATCTATATATTGAAATACCCCGAACAAACCGAACAAAACATTACATAGTAAAATCCCAAGCAGTAATTGACATGTGTCTACCCAATTTGAAGTCCCAATATTTTAATATAAAATTAATTAACTAAGAGAGTGTAACAACCTAAGTCTGCAAATAGATATTGTCCGTTTTGGCCTTACGTATCTTCATCATCAATCTCATCAATCTCACGGTATTAAAACGTGTCTATTAGAGAAAAGTTTTCACACCCTTATAAAGAATTCTCTATTCCTCACCCCCACCGATGTGGGATCACATAACCCACCCCCTTGAAGCCGTAGTGTCCTAAAACGTGTCTATTAGAGAGAAGTTTTCACACCCTTATAAAGAATACTCTATTCCTCACCCCAACCGATGTGAGATCACATAACCCACCCCCTTCAGGCACTACTGTTCTCGCTGGCACTATTATCCTCGCTGGCACACCGTTAAGTGTCAAACTCTAATACCATTTGTAACAACTCAAATCTAACATCTTATCCAACATTAGCAGATATTGTCTGTTTTGGCCTATTACGTATCGTCAAACGCGTCTATGTCTATTAAGGGAAGGTTTGCACGCCCTTATAAGGAATGTTTCGTTCCCCTACCTAACGTGGGATCAGAAGGAATAAAAAAAGAAAACGCATTGATATGAGCATTTACTAACATAAAACACAGAACAACTCAAGTGCAAAATCAGAATAAAGAAGCTTAACAAAGAATGCAAGCACATTAAAGATTTGTAATAATGGAATTATTTTGGAGCTTGGAAAAACTCGTGTCCACCAAAAATAAAGTACAACAAAGTTGAATAATTGCATCACCAGACCTCTGTGAGCTGTGACTTCTGACAATAATATACAAAAATAACTTTATTATACAACACAAATCTGGTTATCCATCCACATCCACTGTATAGCCAAAAGCCATCATTATCTTGAAGAAGGCAGCATACCATACCATTGCTACCATTAATAATACCAAAGTTTTCTACACCAAAATGTAGACAAGAACATTGTTGAAAGGGCACTTACACAAATCTTATGCCCTAAATGCTTCAATGGCAGACGATCATCTCGGGCATCGTCTATTCGTTCGATCTTAGTCCAATTTCACATTAGAATAGAGGAGGGTGTCCCTCGTGAGAGGCATCCTTAGAAGGCAGCACGACTGCAGTGAAACAACAAAAGATCAACAAAAACAACATATATGCTGTCATATTTTATGAACAGGATAGAACAGTATTATATTTTTTTTAACATAAAAGTTAGCTAAAATGTCAAAAGCACCAAAAATTAATATGAATTTCTATCATAGACTAGTCATTAATATTCCTAAGGCCACAAAAAAACAATAATCATTGTAGAGAAAAAGCAGATAAATAACGTATTATTATCCACTTTTATGTTTATTTCAAAACTAGAGTGAAGGTAAAAAAAAAAAAAATTACCCCCATAAGAGTTGCAATCAAAAGGATGATTCCAGTGATCCAGGCAAGGGTTGTCCTAACCAGTATCACTTCTTGAATAGTTGTGTTAAGTTTGACTTCTTCCACCAACCAACGTGGAGTCGACCGAGGGTTAAAGATCACATTTAATCCTTGTTCTGCATTTGGTGATGATGATCCAGAAAACAAAACAACTCCAACAATTTGACCTGCAAGTTAAATTACAGGCATCTAAGTAAAAAAATAAAATATTAAAAACCTAAATATTTTGTTCCAAAATCGAAAAGGGAGTCAATGATTTTAATACGCATACTCGTATAAAGTCATCATTGAGCAAGAAAAACATCAAAGCCAATTTGTAATATATCAGGTTACAGAAAATTTGTTACTTCTCCACAAAAATGGGCAGCTGAAAGACTAGAGCTTAATAATGAATAATTGGTATGCTCCTCCAAACCAAAGCAACCGACCACTTACCATCATATGCTTTTTGGAGTAATTGGAATATCTTGGACAAAGCAACAATAAATAGTCTCGATCTATGACTAGCATCTCCTTCGGAATCACTTTGATCTTGGAATGCCTGTTAACCCGATGGTGAATATCGATGAGAATAAACTAAAATTACTCCGTCTTAAAGAAAAGAAAGAAAGAAAAGAGTGACGACAGTATTTGGGAGACTAAAAACACACAACCACATTCAATATATGTTATTTTTCTGCCAAAGAAGCTTTTACAAGAAGGCGGCAGAATCAAGGTTGCAGACTCCCAATGTCCACACCGCCCGTTATGACCCAAATGTACTAGAGTTTTGTAATGCCAGAAACTATAGCACTAATAACCTCATCAGTGTCTCTATTACAGTTTAATTGTACGGTAGAACAAAATTGAGGTCAAACAAATATTGCATGATAGGAACAAAAGTTGAATAAACGTCATCCAAAAAAAACAGCAAAATCAAGGAAAACAGTGTACCTTGATGCTATCGAATGAACCAGTGATGAGCTCAGATGGACTTTGCACATTTTGTGACAAATCCTCATGAATGTGTATAGCCCTCTTAACATTGTGAATGAGACACAAAAGACTACCTATAAATTCTCTGTCCCCTGTCTGCAAATGAGTATAATGCACCAATGAACACATTAACAAAAATGGTTTCCAATATAACCAGATAACATTCTTTACAGATGGAGAAAAACCTTAGACAGATGAAGATAGATTTTAACAGCATCAGTCAACGGCACAGTCAACTCTCCATTTAAAGTTTTTGATGCATCAGCAACATATGATCCACCAATGAAAGATGCCTAGTAAGATATTCAAAC
The DNA here is from genome assembly GCF_002806865.2 of Cucurbita pepo subsp. pepo. Taxonomy (NCBI): domain Eukaryota; kingdom Viridiplantae; phylum Streptophyta; class Magnoliopsida; order Cucurbitales; family Cucurbitaceae; genus Cucurbita; species Cucurbita pepo. The sequence goes on from NC_036640.1 coordinate 12,245,377, forward strand.
AAATTAGAAATTGTTGAAAATGAAATGGGTAAAAATATAGGCGTTTAATATCATAACTTACAAATTCACTAATATCTTCATCAGTATAAGCTGCCAATGGTTCATTCAAAGGAACAACAGACACTTCATCCTCACCTGCTAATAACTATCATTAGAGAGGCCAAAGGGCAGTGGAAAATATTTGGGAAAAAGACAAACCAATAACGATTTTGGAAGGAACAAATACCGGGAAGTTGGATGTCAGCACTCTCAGAACTTACGTGAACCTTACTCGTAAGAACATTGCTGGACATGCCACTTACCAGGCTTACAACTTCCGGATCTGCAAGTATCAGAATTAAAAAAGGTCAACGCCTTTAAAAAACTTGCAACCAAGAATAACATTTTCAATTTCATTTTCAATTTCATTTTCAAAATTACTGCAGAGACCATGTGCTCCTCTAATCTCAAGCATAAAAACTGAACGAGGCCTATCAAGCGGATTTGGCATCAACATCCCATTCAGCTGCAAAAAAGGCACTAATAACATGATCAAAACCTTACGGCCGCATACATAATTTACAACGAAAACTTCTGCAAAACTTATCAAACAATCAAGAACCTTAGATGAACCAGAAGCTGAAAGCGTTGAAGGCGGCGCAAAACCAAGCAAGACTGACACAGCAGCAGCAACTTCTGGTAGTGACATTGAACTAACCTGTGGAAATCAAATATGAGAGCATAACATGAGAAGATAAGCTAATATTCTATCACAAAAAAACATAGAGCAAAGTTCGACATTCTGTCACATTAATAATTCCCACTGAGAATATGGCTAAGCAATGGACAATACGTTTAAAATTGCTCATCGATTGTCGGATGGGTTGACACTAGAAGGGTTCACAATGTTCTCAGACCATCGCCGTAAAAAAAAACCCTCAAAATTCCATTTCAATTTCAACATCACGAAATGTGACACATAGGATTTCTTAAATCCGTTAACCACTTATTGGCAGACGATGGCTGATACCACTTATTAGCAGGATGAGCACGTGAATTTCAAAATGCAATCATATGTATATTACGATGTGAAACAAATATAATGCTAACATTCAAGAAGGAACAGCTCAAATCAGTTCAAGTAGTTCCAGATTCATTTTCTTCAATCCGCCGGAATTCGCAAAGATCCAACACAGATATGGAAACAGAATTCAAAACAATTTGAGCAGGAAACTCGAGTCTATTCACAGATAGCCAACCGAACCAATCATGCCAGGGAAGAGAAAATACAGAATAAACTAAATTACCTCGGAGCCATCATCGGTCGAATGAGATCGAAGATATTGATGCGACGAGCTATCAACGAAAATCACCGAGCCAGTATCCCCGCACTGGATCAAGCCATAAAAATGTAAAACACGTCAAATTGAAGAATTATCAGATCCCGCGGCTGCTCCAAAGTATAAATCCGCGGGAAAAGAAAAAAGAACAATAACTTAAGAATCAGACAGAATCACGGAAACGATCAGATAAAACAAACCCTAGCGAGAGGGAGGATGATTAAGAGGGTGAAGAAGATGAGTGAATTGCAGAATTCCATCTTGTAGAGAATCTGGGAACTCTGTGGCCTTCGAAGAACGAGATGAATTAGAATCCGCCGTGCCGATTTCTACACATGAACGACATGGGTTGCGTCGGGCCGAGTCGTGGGCTTTTGGATTCTTTCAATGTGGTCCTCGATCCAACCATCGAATAATGAGTCGGCCCAAATTTATCCTCTTCCCTAATTATTAAATTACAAATTTATCCTCTTCCCTAATTATGCCTAATAATTTTTTTACGTTGATAGTCTCAAAACTGTGGCTTTTAGGCCGAGGACACATTCGTAATTTTCTAAAATATTACATTTTTTACAGTTGAGTTTTGAATTACATTTTCAATATTTACACTTTTGCCCTTCATTTTTTCACTAAATACCTATTTCTACCCATTAAAGTTAACTAGAAAATGGCTCAATTATTTTAAATTAATCAACTAAAAGTTAATGTCAAATATTAAAAATAAGAATTAGTGAAATGCATAAGAATTAAATTTGAAAATCAAAATTAAAAATGTAAAAGTTGTAAACTTACGAACCAATTAAATATTAAACTCAAAATTAAAAAAAAAATAATAATATTTTGAAAATTAGAGATCGAAATTCATTTTAATAATTAATACAAGTCTCAAAATATTCACATAAACAATGTGAAAAGTCAAAAGTACCCCTCAAAGCAAAATTCCAATAATATAAGTCCAAAATAATCGAGGAATGGTCCGCATTTAAATATTCTCATAAAAGGGATCCTTTTTCTTTATGATATTAAAGCATTTTAATATTCAATGAAAAGGGCATTTTAACAATAATGAGATATATCGAATTCCTAAGATAAATAATTGAGTAATTTATTTATTATTATTAATTGTTTTTTAATATAAATGCCGAATTTAAAAGTGAAAATATTACATCAAAACAAATTATTTCCTTGATTTAAGAAAAAACGTAATTATATGAATAAATTAATGACGTGGAATATTATGGAAAAAGGTGATGTAATAATAATTAATAATACTGTTTTAATGATTACGTCGTACAATGCATGCATGAAGACGACTAGGTCGAGATCCGTTAATCCAAAACGCACCGTATTGATTAGAACGGAGATTAAATTAAAAGATATAAAATTCACATTACATAATTGAAAATCACCTCATCTAAAGGAAAACAATAATAAAGGGTACGGTGTTGGATAACCGTACATAATAATTTTCACAATTTAGATATGAAATAGATATATTTGAATACAATTCATTTTAGTGGTGGCCGCCACCACCGCCAAACCCCGCTCCACCGCCGAAACCGGCACCACCACCTATGCCACCACCTCCGCCGAACCCTCCGCCACCCCCACCGCCACCACCAATACCAACTCCACTTCCTGCTCCTCCTCCAAATCCGACTCCAGAACCTACACCACCTCCGCCACCAAACCCACCACCAGCTCCTCCTCCAAGACCGCCACCAGCTCCTCCTCCCAGACCCCCACCAGCTCCAACTCCCAGACCCCCACCAGCTCCTCCACCTAGACCGCCACCAGCTCCTCCACCTAGACCGCCACCAGCTCCTCCTCCAAGACCGCCACCAACTCCTCCTCCAAGTCCTCCACCTCCACCGAGACCACCAACACCTCCAAGTCCTCCGCCACCACCAAGACCACCTCCACCTCCAAGTCCTCCGCCGCCACCTAGACCGCTACCACCTCCAAGTCCTCCGCCGCCGCCAATACCACCTCCACCTCCAAGTCCTCCACCCTTAAAACCCCTTTTGTAAATACCATGCCCAATGCCTCCTCCACCTCCTAAACCACCTCCTCCGCCGAGCCCTCCACCACCACCCAATCCACCACCACCACCTAGTCCTCCACTTTTAAACCCCCTTTTATAAATGCCATGCCCTAAGCCTCCTCCACCACCCAAACCACCACCGCCTCCAAGCCCTCCTCCACCACCCAAACCACCACCGCCTCCAAGCCCTCCTCCACCACCCAAACCACCGCCACCTCCCAACCCACCTCCACCGCCTAGACCGCCGCCGCCACCAGCTCCACCACCAAACCCACCACCAGCTCCCCCACCAAATCCACCTCCAACTCCGCCACCAAAACCTCCACCGCCACCGCCACCAAAACCTCCACCGAGGCCACCTCCGCGAAACCCTCTACCCTTCAAAAAACCAAGTGGCCGATGAAACAAACGCTTGTCATCTTCTACCACATTGTCGGCTCCGACCAAGGCAATCCCCACACACACCCAAAAAGCCACTGCACGCAGTGAGAAAGACGCCATTGGTAGCTTTGCTCTGAGAACACAGAGATCAAACCTCATTTATATAGACGAAAAAAAACAAACAGACACTGGCACGAGAGTAAATTAAAATTAAAATTAAAATTAAATTCAAAATTAAATACAGCTTGACTTTAATTCAAGAACGTCTCCATCTACCCCTGCCAATGCCATTTATATTTCCAACTGTCCCTCCGCCAATCCATTAAAAGGAATAAAAACATTAGCCAATCAGACAGGATTCCTTCTTCTTCGCCTTTTCGCATTATCTGAATTGCCATTAATTTTTATTTTTATTTTATATACATAAAATATTAAATCCTATAATTATTATTTTCTAAACTAAATTAAATATATATATATATTGTTCCAATTTTATTTTTAAACTCCATTTTTTTCGTGAAAACTCGGTTAAAAACAATATTCTCTCCTTAGTCTCAAAGTCATGTTTGTCCAAGACATGTCGCCTATCGCCACATGTCCGTGACACACGGCGAAGTCATGGCTACGCCTGGTAGACATAAAATGACTCAAAATATACTATAGAAGATGCGACTAGTTGTCAAATTCTCTCAATCCAAAAAGTTATATACTGTTTAAGCGGTTGTTGTTGCCTTTTTGCTTGCCTGCTATATAACACCATTAATCTCTCTCTCATTTTTGCTTTCAAAACTTTTTCCTAAACCTCTCTTCCCATTTTCTAAAATCTTCTCTTCAAAACGGGACCCGAGGCTGTTGCCCGACTGTAGGCAACGTGGTCTAAAGTTGGCTTGACTCACTCAATGCTGAGAGTGAGTGCCGCATAATCGCCAAAATCGCTACCAAGAAAGGGCGAATGTGACACTTAGCCTTAATTATTATTACACAAAAAAATCAATGTTAATTTTTATCTTGCATTTTTTAATTATTAATTTTTATATAGTTCCCAATTAATTATTATACATATGAATATAAATATGTATCAATTATTNATGATCTTAAAAAAAAACATTAAAAAAAACAAAAAACAAAAAAGTACCATAAAATTAAAGTTGCTGTAATTTGTTGTTATGAACCTTATCCTTCAAGACACAAGTCAATTCAATTTCATCAAGAGCATGCCAAAAGCGTGCCTAGATAATTTGGAATCAATGTGAGTTTTTAATTCTATAATATTTTATTTACTTATTAAATAAATAAATAGTCGACGCCACAAAAATATTTAAAACAGTTAAATATTATTTTCTTGTCAGTGGTAGGTTGAAATCTTTAATTTCTCGTTATTTGTAATAAATTTTTCCTTTATTTATTTATTTTTTATTTTTATAACAATGTGGCGTACTAATTCATTAATAAAATAGTATATTTTTTTTATTTTTTTTATTTTTAAATCCAATTTAAATTATATATTTTTAATAGATATTTAAAAGGAGATAAATTAATTAACAAGAAAATAATACCAAGATTTATTATTACAAAAATAAGAATTCAATTTAAATATTTGAAAATATGGGACAAACTTAAAAGAAATTGTAAAAATTTGGATCAAAATGTAATTATAAAAGTTATTATTTGACGTATGTTTTGGAAGGTTTTGAATTGGACAAAAGTGGTTATGGAAAAAGCTGCAGGGACTGAAGTTGGAAATAAGAAAAAAACACTGGGAATGGGTAATGGGGCCTGTAATGTGATGTCATTTAATAGGGAGGCTGTTGGGTTCGGCTATTAATGGCGCAACTAAACCATGTCCTCCCACCATCATGCAAGTCCGCAGTTCGAACCACTACCCGTACTTCCCTATTTAATATTCCATGTATTTATTTACTTGTATAAATGTATTGTATTGACTCGAAGCGTTTCGAACAGATTAGATTGAGTTGGATTATTAATTTTTTTTTTTAATTATCAAATTTTTACGAGCCACGATGAATTACTAACATCAATTATGAAATTTGATTTAAGATATAAAATTAATGGTAGAATATATTTAAATAGTGTTATGATTTTTCCTTTTATTTTTTCGGAATTGGTGGGTAGTATATTTTATCTTAATTGTAGTAGTTAAGTTGATAGTTTATATCCTTTCTATTCCACTTTTATTTCCCGTGTTTAACAGTTACAAACTTTAAATATTTTTTATTTTTTTAAAAAAATGTAAGGTTGGGTTGGATTGGATCGTAACCCTATTTTCGGAATAGTAATCCGATAAAAAGAATGTTAACTGTAAACTGAATAAAAAATTTGTTTGCTAAAAATTCAAACTCAAATAATAATAATAATCCTAACTGTTGGATAAAAGTTCCACGTCGGCTATAATGAGCATGAGTTTATAATCAAATAATACTATATCCATTAGAATAATGTCGTTTGGAGAAGCCCAAAGCAAAACCATAAAAGCTTATGCTCAAAGTGGACAATATCATACGACAATGGAGAATAATGTTCATCTAACATGGTATCAGAGTAATGTCATAAACTTAGTCATGTCAATAGAATCATCAAATGTCGAACAAAGAACTCCAAAAGAAAAATGAGTCAAGGCTTCTCGAGCGTATAGTAAAAAATGACTAAGACTTCAAAAGAAAAATGAGTCGAGCCTCAATTAAGGGGAGACGTACTTTATTCGAGAGGAGGTGCTGGATGAAAGTCCCACATCGACTAGAATGATCGTGGGTTTATAATCAAAGAATACCATATCGATTGGAATGAGACATTTTAGGAAGTCTAAAGCAAAGTCATGAAAACTTATGTTCAAAGTAGACAATATCACACTGTAACCGAGAGTAGTGTTCATCTAACACTACCCAACCTCCAACTACTACAATTTAGTGTTTAATAGTTTGAATTTGTATTTAAAAGTATTTGTTCAAAATATAAAATACATGATGTCTAATAGATAACCACCATAAGTTGGTACACAGTCAGCAATCAATAAAGTGAGGAAATTTCGAAATATAAATTAAAAAATATTTATCTTTTTTTTTTTTTTAATTATATATCGATAAATTGTTATTATTATTGCTGTAAAATTGGAAGTGTAGTATTAAATATTTTTTAAAAGTTTTATGACTGTGGTTGTGATTTAACTCATTAAATAATTATATATTTGAATTTTTATATTAATTCGTACTAAAAAGAATATTATATTGATATCATATTACCTTTAAATATGGGGAAGGGGTCCGGCACGTGGCATTAATATTGGAGACTGAATCAGAGATCATTCTCTCCGTCTTCGCCGAATATCCAACGGTCACGAATTTGCCATGTACACCTAGCTCTGTACCCGAACCGAATTCCTAACCACGTGGGCATCGCCACCTAGATCATTTGACGTTGTCAAGTTCCCTCTTTGTCCTTTTGCCAGGTCACCAATTTAAATTAATTCCTTTTTTTTTTCTGATGTAATAAAACTTTTGTTTTTAATTTAAATTCAGTTTAAGGTTATTTAGTCTCTAATTTTTTTTAAAAAACTATAAATTAAAAATTAGGGTTTCATTACAAATTCAAAATTTTACAAGGGATAAGACAGTAATTAAGACAGTAATTATCATTTAAAAAGTCGATAATTCGAATAAAAAATAAAAAGTAAAATAAATTTACCATTCAACAATATTCCGAAGTTAATAATATCTTTGATTCTCTGGACTTAGTCTTTTTCTTTAAAATCCACGTGTACAATCCAACGGTCCTAATTCTCCCAACTCGTCACAGTTTCCGTGCAGGTTTGTCAAAATGGAAAAGCCCAACAACGTCAATTAACGGGCCAGCTTAAGTTCGGGTCCGAGCCTCGGGCACGAAGTCAGGTTTGGAACCAGAACTCAGCTTCTTTTGAAGTCCTCGAAGGCTATTCAAGTGATGTTAACTTGGAGCAGTTCGAACCTGGTAAAATCTCTGATCACTAGCCCTAGAACTTGTTAATCGACCGAATTACAAGCTCCTTGATTTTAGGTGAGAATTTCGGCTGTTTTTGAACTGCTAAATTGTTTACCGCTTTGTCTGAGATCGCGAAAAAGTTTCGCGCTTATTGAATTGAATTTTTTCTGTACGTGATTGTGAATTTGAGGACGAGATATTTGATCAATGGAGATCTTACTTTCAGGACTTCGAAGATTGGTAATGCGGGCGTTGATCCGTCTTTTTGGTGTTTTTTAAGGCTGTAGAGCTGAATTCAACAGGCTGCAGAATCTTCTGTCTTAATTTTGCAGATATAGGTTATAATTACGGTAGGATTTTCGTCGTTTACTTGAGCAGTTCGTTGGGTTTCAAGATAGAAGATGGCGCAGAGTAACTGGGAAGCAGATAAGATGTAAATATTTTTGTTCAATTTTCCTTTCATCCATTATTAGATGTTTCTGTTTTAGTCTATTATTAGAATTTCATTCAATTACACTTTTCACAAACTCTCGTTGATTTTCCAGGCTCGATGTGTACATCTATGATTATTTAGTGAAGAAAAAATTACATGCCACGGCTAAGTCCTTCATGAACGAAGGAAAGGTCGCTCCAGATCCAGTAGGTAATACTTCAGAAATTTCTGTCAATTCTTATTCAGTAAGTTTCTAGTGGAATAAGATTTTGTCTGGTTCCACTCAGTACATCGAGCATGATTGATGTGGCTACTAAGTAGACTCGAGTTGAGTGTTCATATTGGAACTAGATTACTGTATTACATTCTGTGCAGCGATTAAGAATAGAACGTTGCATTGACAATAATAGTCCTTGCATATGATGACGTGCAGCAATTGATGCTCCTGGAGGATTTTTGTTTGAATGGTGGTCTGTATTCTGGGACATATTTATAGCAAGGACGAACGAGAAACATTCTGAAGCTGCTGCAGCATATATAGAGGTGATTTTCTCGACATATTATTGTTCAGAACTGTCGACATAATTACTGATATAGTGAGTTGAATTGATGCTAAGTTCCATTGGTTTTCATCCTTTGTTGCTTATGTCTTATGTGCAGGCACAACAAATGAAACAGAAGGAACAACAACTGCAGATGNATAAAAAGTAAAATAAATTTACCATTCAACAATATTCCGAAGTTAATAATATCTTTGATTCTCTGGACTTAGTCTTTTTCTTTAAAATCCACGTGTACAATCCAACGGTCCTAATTCTCCCAACTCGTCACAGTTTCCGTGCAGGTTTGTCAAAATGGAAAAGCCCAACAACGTCAATTAACGGGCCAGCTTAAGTTCGGGTCCGAGCCTCGGGCACGAAGTCAGGTTTGGAACCAGAACTCAGCTTCTTTTGAAGTCCTCGAAGGCTATTCAAGTGATGTTAACTTGGAGCAGTTCGAACCTGGTAAAATCTCTGATCACTAGCCCTAGAACTTGTTAATCGACCGAATTACAAGCTCCTTGATTTTAGGTGAGAATTTCGGCTGTTTTTGAACTGCTAAATTGTTTACCGCTTTGTCTGAGATCGCGAAAAAGTTTCGCGCTTATTGAATTGAATTTTTTCTGTACGTGATTGTGAATTTGAGGACGAGATATTTGATCAATGGAGATCTTACTTTCAGGACTTCGAAGATTGGTAATGCGGGCGTTGATCCGTCTTTTTGGTGTTTTTTAAGGCTGTAGAGCTGAATTCAACAGGCTGCAGAATCTTCTGTCTTAATTTTGCAGATATAGGTTATAATTACGGTAGGATTTTCGTCGTTTACTTGAGCAGTTCGTTGGGTTTCAAGATAGAAGATGGCGCAGAGTAACTGGGAAGCAGATAAGATGTAAATATTTTTGTTCAATTTTCCTTTCATCCATTATTAGATGTTTCTGTTTTAGTCTATTATTAGAATTTCATTCAATTACACTTTTCACAAACTCTCGTTGATTTTCCAGGCTCGATGTGTACATCTATGATTATTTAGTGAAGAAAAAATTACATGCCACGGCTAAGTCCTTCATGAACGAAGGAAAGGTCGCTCCAGATCCAGTAGGTAATACTTCAGAAATTTCTGTCAATTCTTATTCAGTAAGTTTCTAGTGGAATAAGATTTTGTCTGGTTCCACTCAGTACATCGAGCATGATTGATGTGGCTACTAAGTAGACTCGAGTTGAGTGTTCATATTGGAACTAGATTACTGTATTACATTCTGTGCAGCGATTAAGAATAGAACGTTGCATTGACAATAATAGTCCTTGCATATGATGACGTGCAGCAATTGATGCTCCTGGAGGATTTTTGTTTGAATGGTGGTCTGTATTCTGGGACATATTTATAGCAAGGACGAACGAGAAACATTCTGAAGCTGCTGCAGCATATATAGAGGTGATTTTCTCGACATATTATTGTTCAGAACTGTCGACATAATTACTGATATAGTGAGTTGAATTGATGCTAAGTTCCATTGGTTTTCATCCTTTGTTGCTTATGTCTTATGTGCAGGCACAACAAATGAAACAGAAGGAACAACAACTGCAGATGCAACAACTGCAGCTTATGCGTCAAGCTCAGTTACAACGAAGGGATGGTACTCACCCTTCGCTTGGTGGTTCACTGAATGCGGTTAATTCTGAAGGAATGCTGGGGCAACCAACAGCAAGTGCTCTGGCAGCAAGAATGTACGAGGAGCGCATGAAAAACCCTAATGCAATGGATTCAGAGACATCCCAACCACTGCTTGATGCGAGGGTGATGAAACCAGCTACAAGTCATCCAGGGTAAGTTTCTTTTTATTTTATTTATTCCTATTATGTTTGTTTTCTTGAACCCAATGCATAGCTAATACTTTCTTCTTGGTGCCTTGTATAACACAGACAGTTGGGAAACCCTGGAAGTGTGAATGCAGCATTGCAACAGATGCAGGCACGGGGTCAGCAGCCCACGGTAATTGGTTTATTTAGCATCTTTTACTCCTTAGTGTTTCTTTCTTTGTACATAGCTGCAGGGTTGATATAAAATCTCATTTTTGTAGGATATTAAACCAGAGGTCAGTATGGGTGGTACTCAAAGGTCATTACCTATGGATCCATCTTCAGTTTATGGGTCAGGATTAATGCAGTCAAAACCTGGAATAGGAAACACAGGTTTGTATCCTTCCTAAATAAAATTCTTCAAGGCTTTCCATATTTAAACTGATTTTGTCATGACAAAATGACTGTGTGAAATTTGTACATATGTAGACTGCATGCTATGAGGGGTAAGGTTTATGTTATTCGCACACATGTTAAACAACAAAGGGAAGCCAGTTGAACAATTACTGAATCTTTACTTAATTTATCTCAAGTGAACACCTAGAAAGAAAAAAACATTGAAGGGGCTAAACTAGATTGCTAGTGGTATTACCAAGAAATCCTACAAGTGTAGACCTATGTAAAACATATTTTGAAGACCTAGAGAGCTCCTAAAAAATGTAGCACACTCAGAGTGATCTGTTGTTTGTATCAGTTTGTTCCCTCTAATTTGATTTTGAATGTAGAATATTTCTGATAACGTATGTTGTTCTTTGTGATAGTAATTTTTCATTATTTTTCCAAATAACTCGGAAAGTGTGACACAATTTTCTCTACCAATTACTTTTCTTTGAATAAATTGAAAACATATGATTTTACACCGTTGTATTGTTTTTGTTTGCTGTTTGTTGTTTGCTTAATGAATGTTCAGCAAACCTTACGAAACCTGCCTGGCCTGTTTGAATACGTTCAGAGTTGGCCGGAAGATACTAAACTTGAACTCTGCTGTTCCATTTGCTTCACTAAGTTAATGGAGATAACTTACTTGGAATGATTCCAATCACTTTTCCTTGAGGTCCATTCTCTACATCTTGAAAAACTTGTGTTCATTTTCCAGGATTGAACTCTGGAGTCAATAGTCTTCCATTGAAGGGATGGCCTTTAGCTGTAAGTTATATTTCCATTTTTCTTTAGATTAAGGATTTTTTAGTATGGTTTCAAGTTCACATTTGTGGCCTTTTCCAAAGCAGGGTATTGAGCAAATAAGGCCAGGTTTAGGCGCACAGGTTCAAAAACCTTTCCTTCAAAGTGCTAATCAATTTCAGCTCTTACCGCAGCAGCAGCAGCAACTCTTGGCACAGGTTCAAGCACAAGGCAGTCTTGGTAGTTCGCCTATGTACAGTGACATGGATCCTCAAAGATTTAGAGGGTTACCCAGAAATAACTTAAATGCAAAAGATGGTCAACCAATTGCAAATGATGGGTCAATTGGCTCGCCTATGCAGTCAACTTCATCAAAGGTATATTTCCCTTCCGGAAGGGCACAGTTCGTCTCAAATCTGAATACTCTCTTTCTTGATTGATGTTGAGGTGACCTAAATGGTTAAAGGCGCTGTTTGCAGATGAATATTCCACAAATGCAACAGTCTTCTTCTCAACAGCAGGATGGTTTACATCCTCAGCAAGTACAACAGGTTGTGCCTATTCTTATGACACAACAACTTAATTTCTTTTCCTTATACTTCATAAGTTCAAGGAAATAAATCTTTCAGTTTCTTACCTATCTGAGTACTGTTGACAGCATTATTTAAGATTTCACAACCAGAATCTGTCTCTCTACAACTTAGCAAACTAATAATTGTTTATTGAATGTGAGTCACAGAACCGAAAAAGGAAGGGACCTTCATCATCTGGAGCTGCTAACAGTACTGGAACAGGGAATACCCTTGGACCTAATTCCCAACCATCAACTCCATCAACTCACACCCCCGGTGATGGAGCTGTTATTGCCCCTAATATGCAGAATGTTAATAGCATGCCAAAGAATATGTTGTTGTATGGGAATGATGGAACGGGCGGTCTTGCATCGTCCACAAACCAGCTGGTAAAGGAAATATTACCTAACAGTATATTATCTGCATAAACTAAGAGACAAATTCTAACCAGTGATGTAGCATGAACATTCGCTTATATTACAACCCATGCATCTGCCTGGTGCAGAATAATGCTCAAGAAAGGGGATGTTTGGTTAAATCCCCAATGACTAATGAAGTATGCACGTCTTTTTAGTTTGATACTTATAACCATATCTTTAAGCTTTCTTTCTTTTCAATTCTCAATGTTCTGTAATTTAGATTCCAATGGATCCGAGCCGCTTTCTTATAATCATGTTTGTGTGATAGATTTGGATTTGTCGTTGTGATGGCAGTGGTCATGAATTCTTGCATGTTTCTATGTACTACACTTGAGTAGTCCGTTAATGATAATATTTCATTATTTCCCATTGCAGGATGACATGGAACATCTTGGAGATATTGGCTCCTTAGATGATAATGTGGAATCATTTCTCTCGCATGATGATGGAGATGGAAGGGATTTGTTTGGCACATTGAAGCGGAACCCTTCTGAGCATGCTCCAGAAAATTCAAAGGGTAATCCATGATTGCTTCATTCAAACAGTGGTCACGGACGTCCTGGTTCTGATAGACTATACCCTTGGTTTTGTGTCCCCACCCCATTTTAGGTCTTTCTTTTAGTGAAGTTGGTTCCATGCGTAAAAGCAACAGCAAAGTTGTGTCCTGTCATTTCTCTTCGGATGGGAAGTTATTAGCAAGTGCCGGTCATGACAAAAGGGTATTAAAATTGTATCTCTTCTGTATTATTTACTGCCGATGTTGATCTGGATTTTCTTAAACAGAAATGTGAACTCCTTCGCAATTGCTTCTTTATAAGAGTTGATGAGCTTTCCACTTTTCATTAGCTTAATGTGATCACCTCCTCGATTTTCTTTCTTCTGAATGTGCCATTTTGGAATTTGTGTATGACGCTTCAAATCTTTCATAGTAGTGCTGTGCAATTCTCTTTCAATTACTTTCGCTCCTAATGTGGATCGTATGCTAGCAAACCTTGGTAAATTATTTTGTCATCCGACATCCAATACGTTCATATAAGTATGCTAGTACCAATAATTGTTTGTATGTCCACTTGATGATATTCATTTTCGTTATCATTTTTTTCTTATTAGGTTGTTATCTGGAACATGGAGACATTGCAAACTGAAACCACACCGGAGGAACATACTCTTATCATTACCGATGTTCGTTTCAGACCCAATTCAACTCAGCTAGCAACATCTTCCTTTGATACAACTATTCGACTTTGGGACGCAGCACAAGTATGTTTATTCTGCTCACTTCACTTCCACATGATGTAATTTTTGTGATCAGTTATTTGAATTGATCTAGCATCAAGTCCGTCTCCCTTGCTCGTTATAAATGACTGTGTGGGATCTATTCTTGCAGCCAACTTATAGTCTACATGCATATACTGGACATACCTCGCAAGTGGCATCTCTTGATTTCCACCCAAAGAAGAATGAGATTTTCTGTTCTTGTGATGCGAACAATGAGATTCGCTACTGGCATGTCAGACAGGGCTCTACGCACGTCTCCAAGGCTAGTTCAATGATTCTGTTGATTTTTTTCGTTCTTTCAAGTTCCCAGTCTACAGTATCTTTTTCGTTAGCAGTTAAATGTCTAGTCTAATTGCAAGTTTGTGAACCAGGGTGGCAATGGCTCAACTCAGGTGAGATTTCAGCCAAGAATAGGGCAACTTCTGGCCGCTGCATCAGATAGCGTGGTATCTATCATTGATTTCGAGTCAGATAGGCCAACACTCTCATTAAAGGTACAAAAAGAGTAAATTTCAAGAAAAAAAATTATTAATGTAGAGTTATGTTTTCTGCCATTGCAATTCTCAATTATTTTCTGCATATCTATCCATCTATAACGATAACGATGTATAAATTCTTTTTAGCTTCAGAAATAGGATTTTAATTTCAACATTTTGAGAAAAATGTAGATAATATTTACTGAACTCTCTCAAAACTAGTTTAGTAGCAACATTATGGAATCATGGACAAAATAATAATAAACTCCAAACTAATAATTGTTAGAATTAAAACCCTACTTGCAAAAGTGAATGAATTTAGATCCTCCATTAGGATTTCGTTTTAAAACGTTGTATAATTGTCATGTGTATAAAACTTCTTTAAATGCAACTAATAACGTAATATTAGAGAAAAACGTTAGAATCAAATGGATAATAATGGTTTCTCATTAATATGAGCTATTTTTTATCTTCTTGTTTTTCGCTATTTTTTTCACTTATTAAGGAAGAATTGTCAATTTTTTTTTTTTTTTTTGCTATGTTGGTAGAATTTCGGGAGAAAAACAATCTTAATAGATGATTGTGATATGATTCTAAATAGAATCAAATGAAAATTATTATATATCACTCATGGAGGGTCTAAAGTCGTTCACTTACACAAGTTTAGGTTTTAATTGATACAATAGTTAGTTTGAGGTTTTAATTGATACAATCCGAACTTTAGAGTATAGATTATTTTCTTGCCATTTTTCTTTCATTTATTTGGTTAATTTTCATTAAATCTCAAAACTTTATAGCATTTTTCTTTCTTGTTTCTTATTTTCTTTCATGTTCTGAAAGCATCGTTTCCCATTAAAAAAAATTGTTGCTTGCATATTTTGAAGGATTAACACTATGATATTTTCTTATGGTGCCACGTTTATAGAAGATTTTGGATGGTAGAATAATTGAATAGCATATCAACAGGATTACAAAAGACTCAGAAGTATTAAATCCTAAACTAAATCTGTGAAAATAGACAAAGGAAAAGTAGAATGAGCTAGGAATCAAACCACTCGATAATTCAATTCTTCCTTTGTCAAGAGGAATTGAATTGTTTAGTGAGGAGATGGAGAAGTTGAGAATAGTGAGGAGTGGTGGAGCTTTTGCCCATTGGCTCTCTTGAATCTTTCTTTCCTCTCGGCAATTGGGAGCTCAGCAGTTGCTGAGAAGTAGGTCATGAGCCTGATTTGAACAGATTTGGTCATAAACTAACATAAAAAATGTAACTAAAGATGCAGGAAACAAGCTTAGTAAGGACTGAATGACTCTTGAAATCAAGAATTATCAGTAACTGTTAAGGAAGAAGTGGAGAAAGTTTCTGATGTCACTATAAACCTGGTTATCCATCCAGAAGAATTCGTTTGGTGGAGCCAAAACTGGTACCCATAGAAGAATGGAGAAAAAGTTGCCCACAAGAAAACTAACTTAGATGGCGTATCATCGTCTTCGATGGAAAATCCTTGAAGCCATGTGTATGGAGGGCTATTATTCTTATTACTAGGTTCCCAAAACTCGATATCCTTGAGATGATGGACAACCTTACCATATTAGAATAGACAGAGTCCCAATAAAGATCGACACCTCCATCTCAAAAGCTCCTAAAAGATAAACTTCATTGTCACTAGAATTTGTTCGGTTGACATTTAAACCAGAAGATTCTTTAGAAATTATGATAACGTCGAAGAGATTAGCTTGCCTTTATGATAACGTCGGGTAAGAGTCTGTTGTCATTGTCAGCAAATAGGAGGTGGAGCTTGGCGAGAGGTTATTTTCTATTCTCACATTAACCCCTCAACATAGCCCAAATGGAGTTCGTTTGCTAGAATTCTACTAAGTTAATCAGCCATAAAAAAGGAAAGAAATAAACAGAGATGATCACTTTTTCTCATACCCACTTGGTTTATCTCTGATCAATGAGTGAATTATGTGATGAACACTGTAATTATAACAAATTCAACATAGAAATTATAGCTACTAAAACTAACACTATTATACTGTTTAAAGTATTCGAATTTTCATAAAATAATTATATGACAAAAAAGCCAAGGTCACCGACGAAATTAGAGCTACTGAATGTCATGTAGTGAAGATATTTGTATCTTGATTTTACAATTTTGACACTGTAATCAAAGTTCCCCATAGGTTTTATAGCTACTCATTGAAATTAACTTCACTGATTTAGCAATCTTGTATACAAATATGAAATAAATTCAAGTATTAGTTGGATAAATTCGAAAGCTTCTCACTTAATTACTATTGTAGTAGTGGCTGATGAGAGAATAATGTTCACTTTGTAGGGTCATTCATCAGATGTGCATTCAATTTGTTGGGATACAAATGGAGATTATTTGGCATCTGTTAGTCGGGAGTCTGTCAAAGTATGGTCGGTCGCATCGGGAGAATGCATTCACGAGCTCAGTTCCAGTGGGAATATGTTCCATTCTTGCGTTTTTCACCCGAGCTATTCCTCCCTCTTGGTTATCGGCGGTTACCAGGTTATACTTTGCTTTACAATTATGCATTATTTCCTTAGCTGTACTGTACCATTTGCTTCCAGTTATTCCCCCACATGCATTAAGTGCCTATGTTTCAGGAGTTTATTTATAACCAATTAGATCAACGTTATCTTCGAGCCTGCAACTTTTTATAGGAAGAACAATTTCAGTTCGGATTATAACACGAGAAAGTTACTTTTTTAAAAAAATTGTTATGAAATATGTTCACACACCAACAGAGCCCCAACTTTTGTCATTTCATATATCGATTTCGTCGAGCTGACATTGATGAGACCGATATTGGTATGAAGAAGATGAGAACACTTTCGTTTGATTTGCTAAAAGATATCGAGTTAGACATCAGTCATGTACTTATTATTATTATGATCTCTTTGTAACCCAATTCGATCGGATGAATTGCAGTCATTGGAGCTGTGGAACATGGCTGAGAACAAGTGTATGACAATGCCCGCTCACGAGTGCATGATTTCGTCGTTGGCTCAATCACCAGTAACAGGAATGGTCGCCTCCGCGAGCCACGACAAATCTGTCAAGATATGGAAATAAGCATATATACCCACATCAACTTCTCTGGCATTAGGTGAGTCAAACTCTGATTATTACACAAGTCTAATGGCTCTTTTCCATTTTTCCTCAAAAACTACATCTAAAAATGGAGTTTTAAAAATGAAAAGTAAAAGATGGGAAAAGTAAAAAGAAGAGAGTTCTTGTTGTATTGAAAATTTACCTTCCATTTTTCTTCATTATTTAGAGTTATGGTGGGTAAATAAGTTAAGCTAGTGTGTGATATTTCCCTCATGGGTTGTCTAATAGATTTCACAAACTGAACCTTCTTTTAACCCTATTGATAGAGCTTAATTTTAACTGTTAAAGATTTACTGCCTTCCTTCTCATTATTACTAACTTATAAGTTAATAATTTTGTTTTTTTATTTATTAAATCTTATTTTATTGTTATTATTATTATTATTATGGTTCCTTATTGCCTTGCTTTGTTTCTCTATTTAGTTCTTAAACAACCCATTCCTTTAAGTTTCATTTATATTTTTTATTTTCTTCCCTGAATTTTAAAATAAAATAAATTTTTCATGAATCATTTAGCATATATTTGTTCATTAATTTGTGTCAAATTTTAAGGTGGCTCTAAAAACTTATTAAATTTGGTGATTGAAATTAATTAAATAAATTAAGTCATAGCTATATTATAATTTAAAATAATAAATCAATTAACGACTTAAGAGGAATATAATATATGTTTATATGCCACGTGGGCCAATCTAAATCTGCCACCTGTCCATCATTATTTTGGTCAGGCAAATCATTGAGGCGAAGAAAAAAGTGTAGAAATTCTTATTTTTATCTCAAAGTTTGCTGTCTAGCAAGATAAATCCAAGAACGTCAATGCGTGTGGGGCCCTCTATTTTTATTTTTTTTAAAAGGCTTTTTTTTTTTAATAATTATAAATAAAATAACAATAATAATAATAATAAATAAATAGTGGAAAAGTACAAATCGAATAAATTAAATTAGCTATGGCAGATAATGTGGAGGTTGCATGGTCTGCCTAGTCTGTACCAACTTGGCTTTCCCACTTTCCATTTATTCTTTAAAACGCGTCAAAATATTATTATTAAATATTTCTTTCTTGAATAATAAGAATTTTGGATAATTGTCTTTATTTAATGCGAAAAATTATAGTATTTATTTTTCTTCAAAAATTATAATAAAATGATATTTGTTTATTAAATCATTAAAATTGAAGAAATCAATTTAAATAGTTATTTCAGGAAAAAAAAAATTACTTTTTACCTTGATTCTTACCTCACCAACTTTATTCTTAAATTTTTAGGTTTAAATTCCATAAATAATTGTTTTTTAAATTTCATATAGTAAAATATAAATTTTAAAATCTCATAAACACAAGAATATTTATAACTTGTGATTTAATTATAATATTTTTGCATCTATTAGTTAAATTATTTATTTTGGCCGAATTTGGACACTTTATTATAGAATTTGAACGTATTTTCTACATTTTAAAGCATAATTTTAAAGTTCTTAGGGTTATTGTCTATTTGTTGATTAAATTCGTGGCAATTTATTGTTAATTCGTATAATAAATGCTAAATTTGATTGGAAGAAATTTACGTGAATTTCACATTCATTTAGTAGTGAATTTGTTGATTAAGATAGACGTGACGTATACAAATAGTTAATATGGATAGTGGCATGGTACTAGTCTCGCTAAGATGCTTAAGTTAGCTAGAAATATTAAGATGTAGAAATAGGTCGGACTTCATCTAATAATGTTTACCGAGCACATGTAATTTTCTTCACTTTCAAGACGGTATTTAATGTCTAGTCCACTAAATCATATCTCTTACAAATGCATGTTAAATTACAAGTTTAGTCTTTTAATTTAGAGGTTTTCATTTTCGATGAAGTTCTTGAGTTTTTAACTCATTAATTAATAGGTCAGTGACAAATTTAAAATACAAATTGACTTAGTAGATATATATATATATATATATAATCAAAGAAGAATTAAGAACTGAAATAAAATTTATAGAGTAATATGAATTCCAAAATGCTGATTTATTTACCCAAGAAGGGAAGAAAAATTTACCTATCAGGAAGGGTAAATTTTGGAGATAATAATAACTTCCAAAGGAAGAAAGTATTTACTCCACGTAAATAAAAACAAATAAATAAAGTAAAAAAATGGGTGAGATATCATGAGCGCTGCATGACCTGCCTCTGCCCTTAATAAGGACCACCGCCCCAGGGCTGCCCGCTTGGAGGGACAGTTCAAAATTCGGAGCGCCCTCCAAACTGGGGCAAAAGTCCCTCTTCTTTTTTCTTTAATTATTATTATTATTTATATATTAAAGAATATATAATAATTTAAGAAAATGACATTTTTGAGCTGAGCAGCAGGAAAAAAGGGCGTCTTTTTCGTAAAGGACACGGTATCCCATCATGTGTAACTTTTTTTTTTTTTTTTTTTAAATTTTTTTTCCATTTCAATAAATAGAAAACCTCCAAACTTTATAATTACTTCACAAAAATTATTAATTTTTTTTTTTTTTTCCTTTTTCGCTTGAATTTAAATATCTAATTTTTTTTTTTTGTCGAGATTAACTTAGTGATTAAACCGACCGATGTTGAGACTAAAAAAATAGTCGGAGTCAAAATGACGGATGGTGAAAGAATTTTAAATTAAAAATATTAAAAATAGAGTCGTGTAGCTTAATTATTACAAAATGGTAAGTTCAAGCTCGTGAAGTCATTTGAGCTGGTTTCTATTTGATTTTGAGAATTTTTACGATCACTAGCGTCGATTCCTTTTTCTTCTTGTGTTTTTAGATAGTCGAGTAAAAGTTGGTGCGTGTAAGAGTGTACGATGATTTGACTGGATCAAGTTTGAACATTGTATTGAACCGATCACTCTCCAATACGGCCAATCCTATTAAGAGATTAACCCAACCGGATAAAACTCTTACATGATCAATTATTATATGCAATTAATAGTTGATGATAACGGTTAGTTGAGAGAGAGAGTAATCTAAAAAGCGACGACTATTGGTTAAAGTGAAATTGATTCAAATAAAAAGCGGTTTTCTTTGACCCATGTCGGGTGACGACTTTTGTCAACACTTGGCTGAAAGTTGAAGGGGAGGGGAACGAGAAAGAAAAGGAAATGTGTTCCACTGTATCTATGATATATAATTCCTAAAGGATTGGACAAGCTAACTATATCCAACGGTTCGGTTTGGGTTGAACCAATTTTTTTCTCGAGAACTCTACCCAACCTAAATCGTCCCTATTACCGTCAATATATAGAGTCGGGATTCCGTACCATTTTTATTTAATTGTCAACATTACTTTTATTTAATGTTGATTATAAAAAATTTATTTGTTTTTATTTGGATTGGTTAATTAATTATAACTTTTTATCTACAAAAATGGTAATATATATATATATATATATATATATATATATATATATATAAAATTAATTAATTAATTAATTAAAAAAGAGGAGAAATTTTATTTTATAGTTAATTAAAAAAAGAATAGAGAAAAATAAAATAAAAAGTACAGGAAGCCTGAAAACCCCAACCCTACCTGTTTTTTTTATTCTTTTCTCTACCAAAGCACTCTTCACCTCCGTATAAATTACCCCAACCTCACACTTTAAATCCTTTTTTTTCTCTTCTTCTTCTTCCTTCGTCCAATCCGAACCTCGATTTTCTCTCTCTAGAAAATCTTCCCCCTTTCTCTCTCCTCTGTCTCTCTGCCACTGCGTTTTCCTCCATGAGAGCTTGCTTACGTACTCCGCCATGGGTAAGTACATCAGGAAATCCAAGTCCTCACTCGAAATCACCCTTATCGATGCCTCTCAGTCCTCCTCTTACATTGGCGTTCGAACTCGGGCCAAAACCCTAGCTCTACAGCGCCTTCAGAAGACTTCCAATTCTCCACCGTCGCCGTCTTCTCCTGCCACCTCTGGTTCCTATCTCCAGCTCCGAAGCCGTCGCCTTCACAAGCCGAAGAATATTGCTCTCGCGAATGAGTCGAAGAAGCAGAAATTGCCGCAGAGGAGTAGTAATGAACGTGGCCGGAGAGTTACCGCTGATTCCGGAGAAACCTCGAGGTTGGGGGTTTGTTCGGTCGCTGCTGGTTCTATTGAGTCTGTCTCGCATCGGCGTGGCGACGGCGAAATGAAGGATGTGACGGTCGAGGAAATCGTGGTTAAGCAGAGCGAGGTTCAGGAAAATGTGAATATTCATGACATTCAGGAAGAAGCTTCGTTTGGCGAGAATGTTTTGGATTTTGAAGGTGGAATGAGGTAGGTCTCTCTCTTCTTCCTTGCCTCCCCTCTGTTCTTCTTCTTTTTTGTTGAATCTCCATTTTCTCTGCACATTTCGATGCCTCTAAAACACAGATTCTGAAGCTTTTTGGAAATTTCGGAGGGTTAGGTTTACCATTTTTCTCTTCTTCTTGACACAACACAGTGTTATCATATCACATAGAAATTGATCAATCCGTTCATAGGAAACAGAGAGTAATTTCAAGCATAATCAATCTGTTAATTCGCCATTTGAATATTTATCACAAATCTCTCTTCTGACACAGTTCATATATTTGTGTGTATTTCTTGAAATTGCAATGAGCAAGAACATCTTTGGGGTTTAATTTCTTCTTGGTACTAATATCCTCGTAGGCACGAAAAACTGAAGATTCTATCAAAGCTCGAGAATGTCGAGAGGTCCTTTTTTCTATATTTTATCCTCCTCGGTAGTTTCTAGTAGTTTTGTCTTGTACATTTATTGAGAAGGGCATTACGCGCCTTACGCTGTGCAAATACCTTTGTAGAACTGTGCCTTCAGAATTGCTTTTCCTTTATTCTCCTGTTCGTTTGTTCATTGAACTCCATTGTTACCTTTTTTGTATTTTTTTTGGCCAATCCAGCTTGAGGATTCATTGAAACATGTGAAGATTCCTCTAAAAATCTCAACGTTTATCGTTTGATTGTTTATTGTTCAAATTGAAGGAACTGGGAACCTATTCATGGCTTGTTTACACATTTGGACTGGTCTGTCGTTTTTGTTTATAGTCCAATTCTAATGACTGTTCATGTTAATGGTTGCAGTAGGGAATCCACTCCTTGCAGTTTGATACAGAAGCCCGAGAGCATACGAACACCCAGTTCTTCTACGAAGGCGTCGAGTACCACCGATTATAGGATACGACTGCAAAATTCCTCTGCAACAGATGTACCGACCACTCGGGAAGTTGACGATTTCTTCAACTACGTCGAAGGAGAGCAGCAAAGAAAATTCATCGAGAAGTAAGTGATGCATTTCCCATGTTCAGCATTCTTTTCAAAGCCTTTCTAAGCTATAGTCCGCATTCACATCATGAGTATTACATTTCACGGTTAACTACAGGTATAACTTCGACCCGAACACAGGCAAACCACTTCCGGGACGTTACCAATGGGAGAAAATGGACGATTAGACGACATTCATTCAATATATTCAGGACCCATTTACCTCAATGTTCTCAGGTTAAGTTGTGCTTATAAATGGTAGATAGTCAGATCTTAGTTTATGTGACCCTTTTACTTGTAAAGAATTAGGGCTGTACTAATGGTCTGTAACATAACAAGAAGTTGAATTACACAGCAAATAGAACTAAAAGCCTTGTGTCTAATAGATTGGTGTAGCATTTAGGCTGTTGGGTAATTAATTAGGTGAATGTGTGGGGTACAGAAATTTACTTAGAATTTTCATTTTCTTTCTTTAATTTTCTTCCATTTGTACTGTATGTTCCTCCTTATACTTGTACTGATGAAAGTGGTAAAAAAAAAAAAAAAACCCTTTGATGGAATAAAATTCAACCATCACTTTTCCCCATATCTTGTTGTTTTTGTCTCTTCTTCCTCCATTATCTTTGTTTGCAGGTTTTTGGTCACAGTAGACTTTGGCCCATCTCTTACATATGTCTCCATGCAAGACAAGTCACTCCACACTTCATTTATTCAAGGATAAGCATCACTGTGATCTCGTTTCATGGAGGTGGAGCTGTGACTGTCCAGAAAGACTCAACCGGTTGGAGAGAGGAACGAAACATTATTTATAAGGGTGTGGAAACCTCTTCTTAGTAGAAGTATTTTAAAACTTTGAGGAAAAGCTTGAAAGAGAAAGTTTGAAGAGGACAATATCTACTAGCAACTAGCGTCAGCTCGAGGTATTCTAAAAACTTGCGTTTTTTGGTTAAGAGGATGAGTTTTCAGTATTGTATTGGTAAGTTAACCGTGTTTTTAGAAAAAAATTACCGAAAAAGAAATAAAGGATTTTGAGAGAGAAATGAGAAAGATGAGTGTGGGGGCTAAGGCAAAGGGAGAGGGCACCCAAACACTGTGAAGGGTAACTATCAGAGGCTGCAAATTGCAGAGCACAGAGGAAGAAGAGAAGAAGTTTACAGGAAAAGAAGTTGGGATGTGCTTTTCATTCATAGTGGTCCTGTGCTTCTTCCTAACTTAACTAACACCTTTACTGCATTCATTATCACTGCCTCTTTTATGCTCTTCTTCCTTTTCCTCTTCACTCTCTCTCTCAACTCAGGCCTTCTACACAATAAATCACACCTTATGTGCAAGACAATGACCTCCATTTAATCCTCTCCTTTCCTTCTCCCGTTCCGTTCCGTTCCGTCTCATCTCGACTTGTGATAACAATATCGATGAAGATGTCGAGGTGAACAAAATCATAGAGGATAAAATATCATTTTGGTTATTGTATTCTCGATTAAATTTAAGATTTATTGCAAGTACACAAACTTAAGACTAAGAATTAAAAATAAGACTAAGAATTAAAAATAAGTACTAAAATTTACAATTTCTAAATACTTTTTCGTTTTTTCTTTTTAATTTATGGAGTTCATCTTTAGATTTATTTGTTAGTATAATTTTCTGACCTTTTTATTTCAATTTGTTTTTTAATTTCAACCATTTTAGTTAATTTATTTTGGTGTTATGAATATCATTTAGATTTTTATGAAATAAAACAATTATTTTCTACATTGATAAAAGAAAAACTATTTTGATGAAATAAAATAATTTCCAATTATTTTGATGAAATAAAACGTTGCTTTCAAAATTATTTTCTACATTGATAAAAGAAAAACTATAAAAATAAGTTTTAAAATTAAGAAAATGTAAAATATAACTTGAAAATCAAACGAATTTCTTTTTAAAAAATGTTGAATAATCATTTTACAGTCAACTATAAATTGAAGTTAAAGCAAAGTTACCGTCCAAATATTAATCTAATAATATATCATTTTTGGACGCTTAACCTACCTACCACGCCCACTTCATGTCCTTCACACTTAAGCCAAAGACTTTTCCATCCATGAAATTTCAAAGGAACTGTAGGATCATTGACTTATAGCTAATATCGTGCACACCTACCTAAAATATTTTACTTACGAGCTTTCATACGCTAGGTAGGATCATACGTAGGATCATACGATTCTCTCATAATTCAATCGTTATCATTCTAAATAGTTTGATCTCGAAAGACCGAGAATAGTAAGAAAAAAATCATAAGTATTTTCAGTAATAGGGTAGTAGGCTAGTTTGCATCAAGAACAAGAAGTCATCAACAGATCAAGAATCAGATTTGATGCGTTGAAAATTTATAAAGTATTAGAGGTTCATAAATATGACAAATCTAGAGGAAGTGGGAAATGAAAAACACTGATTGTCTCTGCATTTTATAACCAAGAAGCCACATTGATGGACTGACCGATCATTAGCAACAGCATAAGGATCAACCACTACCAATCTAACAAATTTAAAGCTTTCTAAGGTTACCTCAAGAGCTCACTCAAGCTTGTTTGGTGTAGAAGCGTATGGCGACTGCCAATCCCAAAATTGCAAGAGGAACGAGGAATTGGAGAAGCTTGATGATGAACTCTGATGTCTTGTCCTGATTGTAATGAGGCTGCTTTGGAGGCGTGTATGCGACCTTCTTTGGAATTGTTGAAGCATCGATCTCTCCGACATAGTATTGATCCATCATTTCTCTTGCATTGTCACTATGCCCCACGTCTTCGAAGTCGTCGGTTGCATCCTTTCCTGAGATAGGATTATTGAGTATGAATTATCGTGTTGCCAAGTACGAATTATCAACTAGGTCTGAAAATCTATAAGCTGAAACATACCTGTAGCTGATAACAAAACATCGTCACCACCAGGATGGTCTTCTAAGAATTTGGTCACATCATATACCTGCTCAGATAATTTAAGGAACCAAGGAGATCAGATGACTGATGAACACAATTCTATAACATATGCAGCTTATATAAGTCATGAAAATGGTAGTTTNCTTTTCCTTTATTCTCCTGTTCGTTTGTTCATTGAACTCCATTGTTACCTTTTTTGTATTTTTTTTGGCCAATCCAGCTTGAGGATTCATTGAAACATGTGAAGATTCCTCTAAAAATCTCAACGTTTATCGTTTGATTGTTTATTGTTCAAATTGAAGGAACTGGGAACCTATTCATGGCTTGTTTACACATTTGGACTGGTCTGTCGTTTTTGTTTATAGTCCAATTCTAATGACTGTTCATGTTAATGGTTGCAGTAGGGAATCCACTCCTTGCAGTTTGATACAGAAGCCCGAGAGCATACGAACACCCAGTTCTTCTACGAAGGCGTCGAGTACCACCGATTATAGGATACGACTGCAAAATTCCTCTGCAACAGATGTACCGACCACTCGGGAAGTTGACGATTTCTTCAACTACGTCGAAGGAGAGCAGCAAAGAAAATTCATCGAGAAGTAAGTGATGCATTTCCCATGTTCAGCATTCTTTTCAAAGCCTTTCTAAGCTATAGTCCGCATTCACATCATGAGTATTACATTTCACGGTTAACTACAGGTATAACTTCGACCCGAACACAGGCAAACCACTTCCGGGACGTTACCAATGGGAGAAAATGGACGATTAGACGACATTCATTCAATATATTCAGGACCCATTTACCTCAATGTTCTCAGGTTAAGTTGTGCTTATAAATGGTAGATAGTCAGATCTTAGTTTATGTGACCCTTTTACTTGTAAAGAATTAGGGCTGTACTAATGGTCTGTAACATAACAAGAAGTTGAATTACACAGCAAATAGAACTAAAAGCCTTGTGTCTAATAGATTGGTGTAGCATTTAGGCTGTTGGGTAATTAATTAGGTGAATGTGTGGGGTACAGAAATTTACTTAGAATTTTCATTTTCTTTCTTTAATTTTCTTCCATTTGTACTGTATGTTCCTCCTTATACTTGTACTGATGAAAGTGGTAAAAAAAAAAAAAAAACCCTTTGATGGAATAAAATTCAACCATCACTTTTCCCCATATCTTGTTGTTTTTGTCTCTTCTTCCTCCATTATCTTTGTTTGCAGGTTTTTGGTCACAGTAGACTTTGGCCCATCTCTTACATATGTCTCCATGCAAGACAAGTCACTCCACACTTCATTTATTCAAGGATAAGCATCACTGTGATCTCGTTTCATGGAGGTGGAGCTGTGACTGTCCAGAAAGACTCAACCGGTTGGAGAGAGGAACGAAACATTATTTATAAGGGTGTGGAAACCTCTTCTTAGTAGAAGTATTTTAAAACTTTGAGGAAAAGCTTGAAAGAGAAAGTTTGAAGAGGACAATATCTACTAGCAACTAGCGTCAGCTCGAGGTATTCTAAAAACTTGCGTTTTTTGGTTAAGAGGATGAGTTTTCAGTATTGTATTGGTAAGTTAACCGTGTTTTTAGAAAAAAATTACCGAAAAAGAAATAAAGGATTTTGAGAGAGAAATGAGAAAGATGAGTGTGGGGGCTAAGGCAAAGGGAGAGGGCACCCAAACACTGTGAAGGGTAACTATCAGAGGCTGCAAATTGCAGAGCACAGAGGAAGAAGAGAAGAAGTTTACAGGAAAAGAAGTTGGGATGTGCTTTTCATTCATAGTGGTCCTGTGCTTCTTCCTAACTTAACTAACACCTTTACTGCATTCATTATCACTGCCTCTTTTATGCTCTTCTTCCTTTTCCTCTTCACTCTCTCTCNCTCACTCAAGCTTGTTTGGTGTAGAAGCGTATGGCGACTGCCAATCCCAAAATTGCAAGAGGAACGAGGAATTGGAGAAGCTTGATGATGAACTCTGATGTCTTGTCCTGATTGTAATGAGGCTGCTTTGGAGGCGTGTATGCGACCTTCTTTGGAATTGTTGAAGCATCGATCTCTCCGACATAGTATTGATCCATCATTTCTCTTGCATTGTCACTATGCCCCACGTCTTCGAAGTCGTCGGTTGCATCCTTTCCTGAGATAGGATTATTGAGTATGAATTATCGTGTTGCCAAGTACGAATTATCAACTAGGTCTGAAAATCTATAAGCTGAAACATACCTGTAGCTGATAACAAAACATCGTCACCACCAGGATGGTCTTCTAAGAATTTGGTCACATCATATACCTGCTCAGATAATTTAAGGAACCAAGGAGATCAGATGACTGATGAACACAATTCTATAACATATGCAGCTTATATAAGTCATGAAAATGGTAGTTTTTTCTTCGATGGCATTATGCTCTTGGCCCTCCTTGCTAATCCCGGAGCACGCTACAATAACCGTTTAATTTCTGAAAATTCTACACGATTCTATAACATATGCAGCTTGTATAAGTCACGAAAATGGTAGTTTTTCTTCAATGGCATTATGCTCTTGGCCCTCCTTGCTAATCTCCGAGCACGCTATAATAACCATTTAGTTTCTAAAAATTAAGCTTATAAACACTAATTCCACATATACGTGTCTTTTGCTTTGTTATCCACTTTCTACCTATGTTTTTAAAACTAGGAGGAAACAAAAATAGGTTCAAAAAAATATAAAGTCAAAATCAAATCGTTATGAGAAAGTGCCTAAGTTGTCCACTTGAGAATTTGAACCCAAAACCTTAGTAGTACCTTCGAAGTCTATGCATCCCAAGCCCTTACAACTAAGGCCACCTCTTTAGGGTAGGAAATGAATACTTTTATTCCGACCACCATCATTTTTATTATCCATGAAGGNTCTCAAAATCAGTTGAATACACACAATTAAAGCACCTTAAAGTAAAGACTTTGTTTCAAATGGGCAAGCTGTAAATTCTAGGCTGGATTGGCCCAATATTTACTGGTTAGTGATGAACTAAGGATGTATAGTACTTCTAGCAAAGGAAATTCCCTTCACTTTCTAGGGATCTTTAAACAAAAAGTTGTACATATGGATATCAAAACATAACGTTCAGTAAGTTGGCTACAATGTTTGAAAGTGAAGATAGTTCCCAGCTCAAAAGTCACACAACACCAGCAACCCTCTTTGATAACCATTTTGATTCTTATTCGTGCTTGTTTTCATTCGATTTCTTTACAATAGTTTTTAACTTTCTTAATGGGAACATTTGAATTCATAGTCATAGATTTTGAAAATATTTCTAAAATTTAGAAAACAAAACAAAGAAAGTCATGTGTAGAAATAGTGTTTACAGGCTCAATTTACAAAAACAAAAAAAAACGGAGAGCCAAGTAATTATCAAACGGAACCCTAATAATTAGATTGGCGGAGTGGATTGGAACAACCACATGAGGATATTAAAACATATCAAGCATCATGAATCAACAAACTTAAAGTGGATAGGTCAAAATATATTTACTCTTTCATACACATTCACAGTACTAAAAATTATCTCAAGATCTAAGAGACTACCAATGATATTCATTGGACTAGGAAATGCTCTTTCTCAGAAACAATTAACAGATAATCACTGCCACAGACTAAAGCCTTAAGCCAATTAGATCAAACAACAGACAACGAAGTCCGGTCCAGAAATCACAGATCTAACAGCTTAATACAACATTAGAATGCCACAAATCACATCCACAGTCAAAACAATCCAGCTAAACCAGAACAGAAAAACAACAAATCTGAAATCTCAAACAAAATCCAAAGCAAAAGTGAACTCCACCACCAGAACAAGGACAAAAATTCACCCAATAACAAAAGATCATCCCAAAAACTAGCAGAATCAGCTAATAAACCGGAAGAATCATAGATCCAACACAAAGACAAAGAAAGGAAATGGAATATACCTTGCCACTGATGATGAGCCAACAGTCCTTGTGATTGTTGTGCTCTGCGACTTCCTTCAAGGTGAAGACCTTTTTGTCGCTATCCATCTGCTGGAATTGGATTCGTCGATCGGATTGTGTCCGATTGAGGAGGAAATGAAAGGGGAAAGTGGGCGACGAAAACGAGGATACAAAACAAAAATCAATATATATATAGAAAGGGCAATTAAATTAGGCTTATAGAAAGTTCTAGATGTCAATTGAAATCGGGATTCGGTAGTTGGTAGATGGAATGGCGATGGCTTTCATTCAAAACCTAACAAAATTTCTAGCAATTGGTCGGCAAATAACGTACCAATTTACTCTTAAATTTTTATTATTTATATTTATTTAATTTTTAAATTATTTATTTTATATTTAGTATGTCTCAATTATATATAAATTCAAATTTAATGCATTTAATTTTTTTTGTTTAGCATTTCCATAAATTAAAATATATACATCAAAGTTTAGGGTTAAATTTGTAATTTTAAAAATAGGGGAACAAAATAGACAACTTGTAAATTTGTTTAAATTAATAAAAATATCCTTAAACTTTCCGTCCGTAAAATACCTAGAAAGTGTAAGAGTATTGACATTATATTTGAAAATTCATGGGTATTTTAGTAATTGTAAGTGTTTTTTTTAGTTCTTAAAAAATCTTAAAGGTATTAATGGAATTTTAGAAAGTTGAGTCGTATCTTTTTATAAATAAAATATTAATATTTTCTATTCCGACACAAGTATTTCTTTAATTCAAGAATATTATTAAAAGATTTTTTTTTTTTTTTGTAAGAGTATTGACATCATATTTGAAAATTTATGGGTATTTTAGTAATGGTAAGTGTATTTTTTAATTTTTTTTAAAGTTATTAAAAAATCTTAAAGGTATTAATGAAATTTTAGAAAGTTGAACAGTATTTTTTTAACACTTTTAGAAGTTTTAAGGATATTTTATAAATAAAATATTAATGTTTTCTATTTGACACAAGTTTTTCTTTAATTCAAGAATATTATTAAAAATTTTAATTTTTTTATTAATTTGATTTAAAATAAAAAAGGATCTTTTGTTTATTATATTTATTTTTTGGGTATGAAATTTGAAAATACCAACAATTATTATAATTTAAATTTATGAATAGATAATAATTAGTTTAAAAAAAAAAAAAAAAGTCCATGATGTTTATCCTTCATTTTCCAAAATTAAAAATTAAAAAAAGGTGAAAAATAAGCTTGTAAACTTGATTTAAATTAATAATAGAATTAAAATCCCTTCAATAATTATTATATTAAATGATGAACATTTAAGAGAATCAAATGGCAGGCAGGCATTATTAATTGGGAAAAATAAGAATTAAATTGTGTACCAATTAGTAATTTAGATTAAAATAATAAAGAAAACTAATTAGTGAGGGGTATATTTGGGATTACGAAATTAATATATGGACAAAATAGTCCAAAATTTATTCGTTCACAATAGTTTTTTAAAACTAAATAAATAGTTTGCGAACATACCTGGAATTGGAGGGAACTCCGGAAGCATGGAAGGCGATGAGTAGCCGCATACTTCACATTTTCCAGCCCTACGCTTCGGCCGGTGGTCGGATTACTATGCCGATGGCGGTCTCTACTTGCCGGAATCTGGCGGTGTTGACCAAGTGTCAGTTCTATCATCGTCGGCGACCGGGATGATTGTTTGGCAATTTCTTGTTCGATGGTTTTACGTGGTATGCAACTGTCTTTTAGTCCGATTGTATTTACAATACTTCACATTCTTGAGCATTTTCCATTTGTTTCATGTTTCTATTCGCGCATTTATGAATTTTTCTTCCATGATTTGTGCCGCTTTCAGCAATTCTGTAGTGCATCCTGTTTTCATAATCGGTAGGGTTTAACACGCTGGGCCGATTTTGTGATTTTGCAAATTGGGCCCTTAAATTCAGTTTATTGTTCCTATTTCATCGATGAGATTTACTGGATTTGAAATGGAGAGAAATTGTAATGTCCTGCAAGGTGAAGGTTGATTTCTGCCTTTTATAGTGCTAGGGAATGTGGTATAGAACAAGCAGGGTAATATGAACAATGGCTGTAAGTAGTCATTATTCCTCATTGTGGAGCAGCTTGAAGTCTAAGCCCTCAATATGGTTCTAAACTTTCGTTTCAATCATGTTCATTTGTGTACTTTATATTGTTCGTTTAGTTTATTTTACCCTACTGCACTCGGACTACCTTGGACACATTTGCCTAGTTTCACAAGCTTAGTAGGCAAGCAAGCACACTGTAAGATCCTATGTCGGTTGGAGAGGGAACGAAGCATTCCTTATAGGGTATGTAAACCTCTCCCTAACAAATGCGTTTTAAAACCTGGAGGGAAAACCCTTGAAGGGAAAGCTCAAAGAGGATAATATCTGATAGCGGTGGGGCTTGGGCTGTTACAAATGGTATTAGAGCCAGACACCGGGCGGTGTGCCAGCGAGGACGCTGGCCCTCGAGAATGGTGGATTGTGAGATCTCACGTCGGTTGGAGAGGGAACGAAGCATTCCTTACAGGGCGTGAAGATCTCTCCCTAACAGACGCGTTTTAAAACCTTGAGGGAAAGCCGTTGAAGGGAAAACCCAAATAGGACAATATCTGCTAGCGGTAGGCTTGAGTATTTTTCCCCCAAGCAATCACCTTTGATCACATAATAGCTTAAAGGCCATTATATATTGTTTCAACTCTGTCATCCCGATCACAGCTCATTTAGGTTAGACGTATATCTTCACCCTAGAGGTCAAAAGTTCCAATCCCCTTATACTCTCATTTTGTTGAACTAAGGCAACCACTCGAGCTTGTACTTTATCTTTGTGTCTTATTCTGCACAAATATCTTTAATGTCTTGTTTCACTCAGGCTTTCAGTTGTCTTTGCGTTGTCTTTGTGTTGTCTTTGTGCATACCTTGTGCTGTGAAGAACACGAATTCAACAGCTTTAATGGAAGGAGCCATTGGGGGTTTCTTTTACTCCTCCATGTGTCTTGTGTATTATAAATCTCGCCTCACTTGGGTTTGCACTTGTGTATTTTTGCTATGCATTTAAGTCTCAAAGAGCTGTCGTGCCTTGTACTTTATTCAACATGGATTTGCAGTTTTTACCGTATAAGCTCTGAGCAAACACGACATGAAGTAAATATAGGCTGACTAGTCATCCGACGAAGACTTGAGAGTTTATCCAAATGTAGCAAGTCCTTGGTTATAATACATGACTTTCTAGGCTTCTAACTTTATATATATATATTGATGTATAAATTATTAGCGGTTTTATTGCTGCATGTCTGATTCACTCCCCGTAAATATATTTCTCCTCATATCTTTACTTGAGACACGGTATCATATATGGTTCTTAATTTCATTTCTCAAGGGAAGTGGATGGTGTTTTTTTTTTTTCCATTTGTTAGATCACCTTCTTTACATCCTATAAAGTATTTTAATTAAAATACAGTTCTGTACAATTTTATTTAACAATTTGTTGGATCTGATGTTATGCTTCCCCTGACTCTTTGGCAGAGCGTTGGCCAACCTTAGATAAAATCAGAGCACGAGCTATCTTTTGGAAATCCTGGCTAGGTTACCCCGAAGGTTCCTGCTTCTAAAAAGTGATACTTTGTGGGATTCTGGTGGATTTGTGCCTGTCGAGGGTTGCTCTCTTGTGAGTTTTTCTCCCAAATGACTGTTCGTTTTCCAAAACACTATGGGTTGGTCTAATAATAAAGGGCTTATGGAGAATGAGTTCAAGCCATGGTTGTAAGCCCAAGCCTACCGCTAACAGATATTGTCCGATTTGGGCCGTTACGTATCGTTGTCAGCCTCACGATTTTAGAACATGTTTGCTAGGGAGAGGTTTCCACACCCTTATAGGGAATGCTTGTTCCCCTTCTCCAACCAATGTGAGATCTCACAATCAACCCCCCTTGGGGGCCCCGTATCTGGCTCTAATACCATTTGTAACAGCCCAAGCCCACCGTTAACAGATATTATTCGCTTTGACCCGTTATATATCACCGTCAGCCTCACAATTTTAAAATGCGTTTGCTAGGGAGAGGTTTCCACACCCTTATAAGGAATGCTTCGTTCCCCTCTCCAACCAATGTGGGCTCTCACAATGGTGGTCACCTAGCTAGGATCTAATATCTTACCAATCATCTTGGCAACCAAATGTAGTATAGTCAAATGGTTTCTTGTGAGAACAGTCCAGGTAAGCTAGTCTGGAAACTCACAAATATAAAGAAGCTATGAACTCGGCAACCAGGTTTTGCACTAGTTATAGTAGTAGTATGCAGTCTCTTACCCTCCTTCCTTCATTGACACCCTACTGGTTTTGTTTTTGTTCTGTTTTCTTAACTTATTCAGGTGCCTCTCATGGTAGGCCAACCAGTAAATTCTATTGATTTGTTATGTACTAGAGCTTTGCCGATACCTAGTGGATGTTCTTGCTACATTGAAATTTCTTTTTGCTAATTTTTAGCAGTGGTGGGTCAATCCACAATAATGAGAGAACAGCTTATATAGATATATATATGTGTATGTGTGTGTCTGTTAAGGGCTCTCGGGTGTTTAATTTGACCATCACTTTCACTTCTTTTCTTGAGTAAAAGTTTCCTCCAATTTTCTTGGTGGCTCACTTGTATCCTGTGATTAGCTTTCTATACGGTGCTTCCCCAACTTTACTTTAATTAGCCACTCTTACCTGCTTCAAGCTGATGTATATCTCATTAGTTCAATTTCATGTGATACATAGAGCGTTTCGAGAAAACTTTTTGGTATTTTAGTAGTATAAACGTCGTTGCTAGCGTCAAAGAAAGTTGTGTCGTAACGTAGCAAAATTCTATATTGGATAAGTTTCAAGATTATTCAACAAAGTCGTCTCATGATAACAGTTGGATGTGAATTTAGAACTTCATATGTGGATACAAATTCAAGATTCTTGTTAACTGTTCCTCATACATATGGTGCAAAAAAGTTAGCCAGGTAGCCCATGCGAGTAATTTCTTGACACATAAGACATATTGGATCGAACATGGTATTATATACCTTGATCATATCGTAATTTCTGTATGGTTGTAGCACTAGAAATTTTTCATTAACTCCATTCTTTTTTACTTATTCTTTTTTGAAGTATAGGAAAATGATATAACAATCCGGAGCAAACTGGAACATTGTCGAGATAGGATGAGTAAGGCTCCAAAGGTAGTTGTCTTATCTCTCGCCAATCCTTTCTCGTGATATAGAGTCCTACACGATACGACAAGTAGAGGCAAATCGACGAATTCTTTATTCAAAAAAGACGGTAAATTGTCAATTTTGAGACTAAAATGTTATTTTAATCAAACAGGGAATGGATTGTGATGTGGAAAAACAGAATAACAAAGCATATCCAAGTTGAAAAATTCAAAAAAAGGGATGGTGGCTCTTCTTAATAAGGTTCATGAAAAGTGAAGAGCGTTGTTAGGGTGCGAATGTGACGCACATTAATAAAGGGAGGTGAAAATGTGAGGTGAATTTAAGCTTCCACCTTATTAATCCCCCCGAGGCTCCTCCTCTCTCTTTCTTTCATATTTCTATAAAACCCTCCACCAAGTCCAAATTTTCCACTTGGTCCTTCCAAACACACCGTTGCTGGCTGGTAGGGTTCCTTTTTTTTCTTTTTTTTCTTCTTATTATTTTTGCAAATGGTTAATAAATAAATAAATAAATATTGTGAATGGGCATTATTGTTTTTCAGGTGGGGATGAAAAGACAATTTAGGGAAAAGTTTGGGGCAAAGTGAAAATTGTCTTGAGGTGAAAAAAGAGCATTGACATTAGTTGGTTCGATTAAAGTTGGGTGTGTTGTATGCATATACGCAAATAGCCAACCCAATGGAGAAGGACGATAACTACTCGGTAACTATAGCCTCATCCTTCTCTATTCTCTTTTCTTTTCCTCTACTTTTCTTTTTTTATTTATTTATTATTATTACTAGCTTCGTCTCTCGATTATATATTTTAAAATATTTATTTTAGTTTTTGTAACTCCGAATTCCACCTTTTTGATCGGTTAATTTAAGAAATGATCATGGGTTTATAATCAAAGAATATTCACTGCTCTCTCCAATGGTATAAAAGCCCAAAGCAAAACCATTGTGGACAATATCATCATACCATTGTGGAAAGTCGTGTTTGTCTAAAACCACCGACTTTGATTTTATATTTTCAAAATATTCGTTTTTAATTCTTCTAAATACTCATCCAAAAATAACGCTTTGGGTAAGTACAAAATGAACATTTTGAGACTCGGAATCAAAATAATTTATTTTTTATATTTTTAGAATTTTTTTCCCTTTTGATTATAAAAAATTTTGAAAAAATTAATTTCATGTATTTAAGACTTTTATGAAATTAAAATAGTTAAAAATATCATTTGTAATATCCACTTAATTATTTTTAATTAATTTTATTTCAAAATCTTATATATCCTTCATAATCACTTTAGAAGGCATGCCAAAATCTTGAATTAATTTAAAAACTATTTTATAATTTTTAGTGATTAATGGGAAATATATACTTTTATAATTAATATAAGTTGGTACCTTATTGTGTAACATATTTTTTAATTATATATATAGTTGGCTGTCCCACGTAACAAACAATAATTAAAATTCAATTATTTTTTTTTTCTTATTTATTTATTTATTTTCTCTAAATTCCACAATTTTTAATTTCAACACACTATATTTTTCCACAGAACGAAGCTCCTATGCCGCCAAGCTTCTCCAGCCACCACCACCACCAACACGATCTCTACAACAACCAAGACCAATTCATGAGGTCTCGCCCCTTCGAAACCTCCGCCGACAACGCCACCGGAATCCTCACCTACTTTCCGGCCAACCCTCTACCTCCTCCGCCGCTGCAATCGGTAACTTCTCCGGACAAGCTCAGCTTCGCTGAGGTTATGCAGTTTGCCGACTTCGGTCCGAAGCTCAGCCTCAACCGGTTCGACGAGGATGACGAACCAGCCGGGATTGACCCAGTCTACTTCTTGAAGTTCCCGGTTCTGAATAACGAGAGGGCGGAGGAGGCGGCGGCCGGAGAGGAGGAAGCGGCGGAGATGGGAGGCAGAATTGTAGGGGAGTTAGAAGAAGAGGAGAATTTTAGGAACAATAAAAATGGTAATAATAATAATAATAATAATAATAATAATAATAATAATAATGGTAATAGTAATAAAAGGAAAAGAGGACGGACGGTGAAGACGAGCGAAGAGGTGGAGAGCCAAAGAATGACGCATATTGCGGTGGAGAGAAATCGAAGGAAGCAGATGAATGAACATCTCCGCGTTTTGCGCTCTCTCATGCCTGGTTCTTACGTTCAAAGGGTACGTTTTTTCTCTCCTTTTTCTAATTTCTGGGCGGAGAGATTATAATAGAGATGGGCGGAGAGATTATAATAGAGATGGGCGGAGAGATTATAATAGAGATGGGCGGAGAGATTATAATAGAGATGGGCGGAGAGATTATAATAGAGATGGGCGGAGAGATTATAATAGAGATGGGCGGAGAGATTATAATAGAGATGGGCGGAGAGATTATAATAGAGATGGGCGGAGAGATTATAATAGAGATGGGCGGAGAGATTATAATAGAGATGGGCGGAGAGATTATAATAGAGATGGGCGGAGAGATTATAATAGAGATGGGCGGAGAGATTATAATAGAGATGGGCGGAGAGATTATAATAGAGATGGGCGGAGAGATTATAATAGAGATGGGCGGAGAGATTATAATAGAGATGGGCGGAGAGATTATAATAGAGATGGGCGGAGAGATTGTAATAGAGATGGCGGAGAGATTTTCTGAACATGGGAGAGTTTTATTTTTATTTTTATTTTTATATTTTGATAAAATATTATTAGATTTATTAGAATATTTTATAGTTTAAATATAAATTAAATTTACACGCTGCAGGGAGATCAAGCCTCCATAATCGGCGGAGCAATCGAGTTCGTGAGGGAGCTGGAGCAGCTTCTCCAGTGTCTAGAATCGCAAAAACGACGTCGTCTCCTAGGAGAGTCACCACTACAGGCAGGGGACACACCTCCGCCGCAGCAACCGCCATTTCTGCCGCCGGGAGCAGGTAATTTCGGGGGTCACCAAAACGAGGGGCAAATATTGGAAACGACGGCGGAGAGCAAATCGTGCTTAGCTGACGTGGAAGTGAAGGTTTTAGGGTTCGACGCAATGATAAAGATCCTGTCGAGAAGACGACCGGGACAGCTGATTAAAGCCATCGCCGCCCTCGAAGATCTTCAGCTCAATATTCTTCATACAAATATCACCACCATTGAACAGACTGTTCTTTATTCCTTCAACGTCAAGGTTAGTCAATTTTTATTTTTATTTTTCAAAATTCATTTCAGAACTTTTAATTTGGGAATTTTTTTAAAAAATATTTTTTTAGTAAGAACAATATATTCCAGTTGATTCATTATTAATAATAATTAAGCTCGGTTCAATAATTATTTAATTTTTAAAAATTAAAAATAATACTTTAACCTATAAAAATTATCTGTCTTATTATCCACTTTTTATTAAAAAAAAAAAAAAGTTTTTCTTCAAATTTTTAATCAATTTCCAAAAACAAAATGTAAAAAGAAAAAAACTTTTAAAAATTTCAAATTTTAACTTGACATTGGCAAAATAATAATAATAATAATAATATTTAAAAAAAATTATAAAAATAAAATAATTTATTGCAATTAGAATAATAGTGTGAATTTTATAATTATTAATGGATTTATTTTGAGTATGATTGGCAGATAGCAAGCGAGTCAAGATTCACAGCAGAGGATATAGCGAGCTCGGTTCAGCAGATATTCGGTTTTATTCATGCGAACACCGGCATGTGATGCAATAAATTAAACCCATAAATATCTCATCAAATTATTTGTATCATTAATTATTTATTTTTCTGCTTTTTTCTCTTCTGTTGTTTTATTGTTTTAAACAAAATAAAAAATATATAATTTATATTTATTCCCCCTCCTTCAATTTCTATCGCTTTATCAATTCTTTAATTTTATTTTAATATTTTTTAGGAATTAAAATATTAAGGAGATTTTCGATTCATTTATGTACCAATTTTAGTTGAGCGCCACAAATATACTTAAATACAAAAATATAAAATATAAAAATGGTAAATAGAAGCTCCTAAACCCTGAAATAATTTATTTTCTGCATTAGACTTTGCCTTGAGATCAAATTTAGTCCTTGGAACTTAAATTTAATTTGTATATATAAATAATAATTTTTTAAAAATATCATTAGAAATTGATAATTTAAAAAATAATTATTGGAAATTGTTAAATATGTGGAAGAGTATATATATATATAATGGATTATTATTGAAGAGACCAAAAACAATTTGTCTGTTTAGTAAAAAACAAAAAGAAAATTAAATACATATTGACTTTGGTTGAATTAATACAGCAATAGATACAGACATTACAAATATACATGTTCCAAAGTCAAACCTTACGAGACTTCTTAGTCAAATGGTCTACAACTAGTCAACTCCCTTTCTCTTTCTCTCCCTTTCCTTCAATAATACAAAAGAAAAATTATAAAAATATATATTTTTTTAGTAATTTCACTCGAGATTATATTGAAATATTTATATTTTGTCGGGAAATTTTACAATATCACAATATTGTGAGAATTTAATTTTTTATAATAAATTGATGTCTCTAAAAGGACTAAAAAGTCAATCTATATAATATATTTCTTTTGAGCACGAATCACTTACTTCTCTAAAAACCTACAAATCGACAACGTTACACTATTGTAAAACTTAAAATAAAACATATTATATATAGAATATATCGGTGTTAAAACGTTTCGAAATATCGTTTGAATTGTTGAGGTCGTAACTCCGTAGTTTGTTATCGGGTGTGAACCGAGCTAGTTCCATGCAGATCGCGGACAAAATCTTAGCTTACTTAGCTCAAAGTTTATAATTTCAAAACTAATTTTAACAAATTATATTTTTGGGAAAAATGATTATCCTCTAATTTATTTTATTGTTATTATATTTTTGGGAATGTGTGGAAAGAAAATAATAGAAGTTGACATTGCAGGTTGGCATTGGATGGTTTGAAAGTCAACGCCATGCCCCCTTGTAATTGTAATTTGTCCTGAAGTCGTTGACCTGTCAGAAAATTTTAAAGTACTTTTTGGTGGTTTCCCCTTTCTTTGGCGGTGGCGATGGGCGGTGGGGCCGCCGGTGGGGGCGGCGGGTCCTCCGTGAGGGAAAGTCTTGAAGCATTTTTTCCGATTGGATCTGAACCTAAAGACTATGTTGCAGGCTGTGATCCAAAATGCATGTGGGGACTGCAACTTACGTTTTCCAATTTGCTTTTTTATTATTAAATTAAATTAAATTAAAAGAAAAATAAAATTTTAAAATTTTAATTTCCCTCTCCAAATTGGTTAAAACTTATAAAATTTAAAATAGCTCTAATTTATTTATTTTTAAATAATAATACAATATTTTATTTATTTATTTATTTGGGTATGAAGAGTCAAGAGTGACTATTCAATAGGTTGATTGTACAAATTTGTCATCGCATACACAAAACCAATAAGCTCTTAAAGTTTGCCACTTACATATATTTGAGGCACACACCACTCTCTTCAAAATGGAATAGAAAGCTTAAAGTTTATCGTAATATATATATATATATATATATATATAGTCACATCTCTTATTCGGGTTATACTGTATCAGAGTTGTAACGCATTTTCTCGCTCATGTTTTCTAAGACCCATTTTCTCAAACGTGACCCATGGTTCGATCATATGTTCGAATTGTCTGTGAATTATGATTTTTATATGGCTGATTCATTTACAGG
Source organism: Cucurbita pepo subsp. pepo (assembly GCF_002806865.2). Taxonomy (NCBI): domain Eukaryota; kingdom Viridiplantae; phylum Streptophyta; class Magnoliopsida; order Cucurbitales; family Cucurbitaceae; genus Cucurbita; species Cucurbita pepo. The sequence continues at coordinate 12,285,981 of NC_036640.1, forward strand.
GTTAGAACAATCATTGTCCCGCTAAGGTTTTGAATCCATATTTGACACGTAATGGCCCAACACTCCCATGCATCCTCGACGATATGTCCACGTTATCTGAAATACTTCCTGAGAATGAAGACTATGACCACAGACCAACGTGAGTTATTTCAGCATGTTTTGTCCTTACTCACCTCCCGAGAAGTATATGGGTGAGGGTAAATCATGTTAAAGAACCCACTTAGAAGTATTTGAAGACAAGCAGATGGATATGTCCTAGTAATGCAGAAGAATGTCGAGGTCATCATGTGCTACCTCAAGAGGTTGAATCTTAGGCGTAAGGCGTTACAATCTAGGAAGTACGAGGATTTTACTAACCCTAAAAAAAAAAAAAAAATAGAAACTAGAAATAAAAAAGATGTTAGGCCCAAGATGAGATAATGGGCCTTGAAAAGCTTGGCCAGGCCCAGCCCATCAAATCTAAATCGCATATACATATCGAAATCTTTCACTCGAAGGAGGTCTTTCTCCCTAAACCCTAGTTGCTCGCAGAGACTGAGAGAGTAGCCGCTGAACCAAACATGGTGTCGGGTTCTGGAATCTGCGCGAAGCGCGTCGTTATTGACGCAAGGCACCACATGCTCGGGAGGCTGGCTTCGATTGTGGCCAAGGAGCTTCTCAATGGCCAGAAGGTGGTCCTCGTCCGATGTGAAGAAATTTGCATCTCTGGAGGATTGGTTCGCCAGAAAATGAAGTACATGAGGTTCTTGAGGAAGCGTATGAATACCAAGCCCTCTCATGGCCCTATTCACTTCCGTGCTCCTGCCAAGATCATATGGCGAACAATCCGTGGGTAATGTCTGTTGTCGCATTGTTTTTTCCTGTTTCTTCTTGGTTAGATTGAGATGAAAATGTGTGTTCGATTGTCTTTGTATTGTTTGAATGCGATTTACTACGATTTATTTAGGTCTGGAATCGGTCATGAGAGAAGCAACATACATTTATGATTTCTTTGGTATTTGAGTTATTTGTTTAGTTTGTACCTGGTTAGGTTAGGAACAAAATTGTTAGTGAAAGGCTGTATTATGATGTAGAGTGACTGTCTTTGTATTTATGGCTTACTAATGTTTGGTTGGCAAACTGTTAGGCTTATGAATGCCATGTACAAACTGTTAACTCATATGCCATATTTCCATTTCCTCGAGGGAACTAGTGATTTTTCATTATTTGCTTTAGGTTAGGGGTTTGGATTCGTCCTTTATTTGTTTTCAGCCCAAAATGTATGTGCTAGATAGGTTGGTAGCTTATATGGTTACTGTTTGTGTGTTTCTTAGGATGATCCCACACAAGACAAAGCGTGGAGCTGCAGCTCTTGCTCGTTTGAAGGCATATGAAGGTGTTCCTCCTCCCTATGATAAGATGAAGAGGATGGTCATCCCTGACGCTCTCAAGTGAGTTTGAGGATGAACTCTTTTACGATGCCAGTTGGTTGGCAATAATGAATTCCGTTTGTTTACTTGTTAATCTTAGCTATGAATTCAAATTTTTAGATGCTAAAGTAATAAATGAAACAATGCAAGTAAACCCTTTTATGTACTGGTTTTCTGTATTGATGTGTCTCTATATTGGATATTAGGGTTTTGAGACTTCAAGCTGGACACAAATACTGCTTGTTAGGCAGACTCTCATCAGAAGTGGGATGGAATCACTATGACACTATCAAGGTACGGATTAAGATTGATGAATCCATACCATTCCATATTGTTTCTATATTCTATTTTCCAACCTATCAAATCGACATTTTACTATTTTTTTCATGCGCCCAATCTTACCTGATTTATCATTGGAAAAATTCCTTCATTCATCTTTGTCATTAAAGTAGGATTTATGAATGATATGGGGTCCATTAAGTATAGTAATCTATCATCACCTGTCAAATGTTTCAATGGAAATGTACTATTGTAGTAATATAAAAGTTTCGGTTTTCTTCAAACCTTCCCCCATTTCCAACTATCGCAATTGGTCATGTTCCATTGATTTTCATGTTGATGAAGTGAATAGATGATGCTTTTGCCTATTTTAAACCATTCTGTGTCGGCTAACGCCGATTTCTTTTTTCGTTCCCTCAGGAGCTTGAAAGGAAGAGGAAGGAGAGGGCTCAAGCAGCATACGAGAAGAAGAAGCAGTTGACTAAGTTGAGGGTCAAAGCCGAGAAGGTTGCCGACGAGAAGCTTGGTCCCCAGTTGCAAGTAATAGCCCCAATTAAATACTAGTTTGTTCCGAGGTTGTGTTTAGTTGAGAATGCCTAATGTTATGGGAGAATGGAGTTGCAGTTTATTTTGCATTTTCTTTTCTAGTACCATTTTGTTGTCTATTGATGATGTTGGTCGCCATTTTTTCCTTTCCTTTTTCTTCGGATTTTGAAATTAGTTAAATTTTGGGGAATCACTTGTTATTCCTTATTCTACTTACTGCAATAGATTTCGTCCTCTGAAAATAAGCTATATTTGGAGCAAAATTTGAACGTTCAGGTCTGTAAGCATGAAATTTAGATGGTTTCTAAAAATTATTGAAATCGAAACTAAGTTACCTTTACTTGGGAAATTAATTACAATAATGATCTGGTTACAAATATCCCTAATATTAATCTATTGAGATTAATAGATAATGTATTTATTAATTTGAGGTGAACTAAAAGATGAATCTAGAAAGGTGAAGGAGAATTTTCATTTATTCATATGATGCTATAATTTTTAGTGAAAGCTTGGAGAATCTACGAGTTAAATGCGTCCATCAAAATGGATTTGGTTTTGCATATTGAGGCATATATCTATCATTCAAATTAGAATCTACCAAGAAGTTAGATAGATTCAAATAATGTCATTGTCTTTCCCCATTATTTAAAAATCAATACAAGTCATTGCATAAAAGGACTGAATTTAGAGGTCAGGGTAAGAATGTAGGTCAACGACGGCCGCAGTCATTGCCCTTTATTTTCCCATATTCAGTTTCCGTAAATCAAAAGAACAATATTTTCGAGTAGATGTTATGACCTCTTTCATGCGTCCTGGGAATGATTTCTCCAGCATTTCGATCATTACCACAACGATGCTGTCGATAGAAAACTTCCGAACCAGTTTTCTGCCACTGTAACCATTTACCTTCACAGCCGACTCAATGATCATCTCCATTCAGTCCCAACCATCTATTCTGAATCTGTTCTACCTCAAAAGAAATTGTGTTCGGATTTCTAATGCACACAATACACGATGAAAACAAAGAAAGAATTCAAAATTTTCAGCTCACAATTGTTGGAAGCTCCCTCCCTGCTGCCTACTTGATGTTGTGTGTTGGAACACTCAGATAAAATTTTGTGTTCTTGAAGTCATCTAGAAGGGGATTGTATCCATCCTTCAATCTCGTCTTTGATGGCAATCCGAACTCTTCCATGAACGACGATGTGTCAAGCTGGCACCAAAATGGGGATGGGGCAAACAAAACTTCAGCATTGCCAAGAGGAAATTGACAGTGAAATCAAACTCATCATGCAATAATAGTCAACATAATTCTTACATTATAATGATACCTTAGTAATTCAGTTCAAATTAGGAAGAAATTGGAAAAAAAAAATTATTTATCTTGATCTTCGTTTAGAATCTGAGGCTATCTATCCCTCAGCATCAGAGTGAGCCAGTTTACAAGAATCAAGCGGCATTAGTTTTGACGAATAGCATGTCAGAGAGTGTGCAACTTACGATTATTGTTCGCCTCTTTTTCCCTGTCTTTGGTTTATCTCCATGTAATTTCAGCCATCCAGAACAATAATGATCAATCTGTTCCAATAATAGGAAGTCTGTGGGGAAAAAGATGTCAGCATCACCCTGCAGATAGACCATTTTAGTACTTTTTCAAGGCCGAAATAGCAACACTCACTAGAAAATGAAAAGGCAACAGCCGGTGTCTCACTTCAAAACCTCTTCAAGTTATGCAATAAGAGGATTCTAATGATAAGGGAAAGATAGAAATTTGAATCTAGTTTTAAGTTTCTAGACTCAAGGCTTGCGTACCTTTGCATCCAGATAGCTTTCATAGTCTGAGCTGCTTCCATGTGCCTGCACACCGCACATTACAACGTAAACAATTGAAACTACAATCATTTTACAGTGTTCGTTTTATATACTTTTATCTGATTTTAATACAATCCTATCATCCAGAAGATGCCAAGTAGCAGGATTCTCAATCCTCGTCAACTAGAAGAGAAAGAACATACCTTGGTTGAAACTAATGGTGCTCTTTCACCAGCTATCCTCACATCAGGTAAGTAACTAAAATCCGAAGCAATTAATGACATCTTTGGTAGCACACGATGCAACACTTCGAGTAGATTCTGCGCAAGCAGTACAACACTAGAGTTGGTGAAATCTCGGGAGAGGGAGGGGGACAGGATAAATGAAGTGGTTTCTCACCAAGCAACCAGTTGGTAGCCAACATTTTCTGGGTTTTGGAAACGCTCTAGACCAAACGCCTTTTGCTTTTGATAGTAAACTGCTTTTGGCCTGGTCATTTTCAATGAAATTCACAATCTCTACACAACGCTTAATAAGAGGGTCTTGCAATGGCTTATATAATTCCACAAGCGATTCCCTGCAGCCATAGAGAAGCAGGATCGGCAACGACTCGAAAAAATCGTCACTAGTAAAAATAAGCCAAACATCTTGCTATACAACATTTTTAATTGTTATCTGTCACCAAATCACATCACAGAGAAGCTTCTTATATACACAGTGCCTTGTTGATGACTACAGTTTTAAAAATGGAGCCCGGAAGCAAGCTGCTTCAACCATGGCCAAATCTGAGAACATATTTTTTTTTTTCCCCTTTTGGATGAGGCCCAACGATGCAGGTGGGCAGAAATGACGATGGGCCGGTAATTAAAGTTGAAATTGTTAACAGAACACCCTTGTTTCTTGAAGTATTTAACCATATCACATACAGATGAAACAAATGAACCAATAGTCTAACAAGCGATCTCCTCTTTTAGGACAATGTAGCAAGAACTAAATGAAGGCAGGCATGAATAATAACGCATACCTGTCAAGTTGCTTTTCTACCCATACTTCCATCCATGAGGAAACCTGATTTTCTGAGTAAATAAGATCATGAGGAAGATTGTCTAGTACCTATGAGAAATCAACAATTTAATTGGTCAATGAAACAGATAATTGACTCAAAATCAAAAGAAAGTTAGAAACCGCTTGAAGATAAAAATTAACATTCTCAACAAAGTCTTCGGTGAAAATTTGTTACAAGATTATGATTCATGATTGAGTGATGAAACAATGAGCAACAATTGAGGAAACACAACACAACAACGATGTACTATATCAACAAAAACAACTTAATCCCTGTGTCCATCTTCTATGGATATGTAATCAGACTCTTCCAATTAAAGGATCAGCAATTTCAAATTTTCCACAAGTAGTTGATCTTTAACCCTTTATCCCTAATTTTATAATCAAGCGTGCATTCATTTTTTCATGTTCGACCTCCTCCTTTACATGCTCATTTGCAAGATCGATTAGTGCTAATTTTAAGAAGCAAAAAGTGAATATATCGATCAACATTTATTCAACGGAAATATGGGGGGTGAGGTGGTCCCTGAAATACACATAAATGTGGAGAAGGAATCTATGACCTTTTTCTTGTTCAAATTTTTGAAAGAATGTAAACTTTGTGAAGATATACGAGAGCTAAAGACGAGATATACCTCAAGCATAATTACCCAACACGGCTGCTCCTTCACTTCTCCTGTGATAGGAGGAAGGCAATGGTTAATATTGAAACTATATTGTAGAATCATAAACGCAGAGGACATATTTAAATAAAGGAGAAAACAAAAAGTAACAACCCACTACCCATTATAGATAGTCAGCTGCTGGGTACGAGGAAAAACGAAGAACACAGTTTAAACACTTGTATCTACATTGGAATCTGTTCTCCTTTCTCATCCCACACCTGGGTGGTCTCTCCGGCACAAAAGAAATAATTGCTTAGACACCATGTGAGAACTTTCACCCATTCATTCATCCATATAACTCTTCAAACTTGATGCTACCCCCCACCCATCCATCCATCCACACACCGCCCAAGACAAAAGTATGCAAATGATTGACAGCACTTGAAAGGAATAGTTTAGGGAAATGTACGAAAACATACCCCATCCACTTAAGTCAACAGCATCACGACATTCTACGCTGAATTTTGATTGGTGACTACGAACCTCTCCAACAGTTTGTCTTTGTATCTCCGCTAATGAAGGACTTATTTCCACTGAGCTACAGTTATATATGTAATTATCACGTAAAACATAAGGACAGAAAATTGAGACATGGGAAAATGGGAAATTGAGAATTTTTTCTTGCATGTACCTTAAATCATACATTTAGCGATGTTAATTTTTAGTGAAATTGGTTAAATAACAATAGTAATTTTTTTTTATGTAGAATGGATACTATGTGCATATNGGGGGGGGGGGCAATTGAAAGCACAAGGACTAAAACGGGACATTTGAAAGTACATAGAAGAGACCAAAATGATATTTTAACAAACTAACAATATGGTTATTTTTAAAATTTATTGAAAGTACAAGGATTAAAGTTGGACATTTGAAAGTACAAAGACTAAAATAGAATGTCCCAAAGTACTGAGACCAAAATGGTATTTTAATCAATAACTTAATACAAAAGATGTAATTACTATTAATAATTCAAGAATAGAAGATATTAAAAACTATTCTAGCTTGCATATTTTTAGGATGCAAATAGAAAACAAAATGACTTTTGTCTTTGTGTATTTTCTTTTTGATATCCTAATAATTGATCACTAGTCTAAGTATTCATTAAGGTATATGTAAAAATAGTTCCAATATACTGTTTCCCATAAAAATAAATAAATAAGGTTAATATAATATGTTTTTTAAGAGAAATGCATTATGAAATATATGATAACATACATGCGGTGGAGGATTTTTAGGAAAGCTATAGAAGTCTAAGATCTCTCTTTAAAATGTGCGCCTCTGTGCCATGCCATAAAGTAATTGAGCCTAGAAACTATAAGGATATCCCAGCTATGGTAGAGAAAAAAACGCTTCAAAAGCACATACGTGTAAGTCATATTGTTGTAAACTCTTGTAGGAGCATTCAACATAATGTAATCCATTATCCCCTTTGCACATGTTCCTGATCCGCCACCAATTTCATATATCTGTGGACACATAAAAACACACACACACACATACACACAATCAAGTAGGCATAACATGATTAGAGAATCAAAACATGTAACTTGTTCAACATCTTGAAGGCTCCTATTTCAAAAGAAGGCTATAACTAATAAATTTGTTTGACTGCTTGCAATGACTTCGTGGAATATTTGGATTAATGGAACACAACCTGGTGAAGACAAACCTAAGGACTTCAGATAGGAGACATTTTTATGTCCTTGTCCTCTACTCTACGTCCCTGCCATTAATACAAAGTTTTTGCTTCTAACCCAAAAAAACTATAGCATAGTGTTGAAGCACCAGGCAGGGGAGATTCCATATAGCTTGACTAAAAATACTGAGTTCTTAAATTTAAATCCAAAATCAGTAACCAATTCGCAGTAATGGCTCATAAGTTATAACCACATATCTAATACGATGCTCACACATCTGCTGACGAGGAAAAACATATCTCTAAAAAACACTAGGGGTGATTCTTATCAAATAAAGAGACTTCCTGATTGGAGCTATTAGAGTAAAAATTCACTAAATCTCAACTTTTAACTATGGTCACATTATGGCTGTATGTCAAGGATTGTCAATAATTTGATTTCCTACGGTACAGAAATCTTTGAGCTTTGTTTTGTGGGACAGGACATCTCAACCGGCTACCACAAAAGTACTAGTTATTTAGCAATCAAGACAAACAGAAGATGGGAAGGCAAGATATCCTCCTATAGAAAAGTTGAGGATGGAGATTAAAAAAAAAAAAAAAAAAAAAAAAAAAAACCCTCCTCTTAGCTAAGATAAAATAGTATGACACAATAACAGAGATGTTTAGATTTAGCAGCCAGGGAACTTGTCAAATTGCATACACCTTCTACGTGAAAAGAAAAATGCTACAGCAAAAAGATCCCGAGTGGCTATGAAGTTACAGTTAAAGATCAAGAAAGATAGAAATCTTACTTTTAGAGGAACAGAAAGATTAGCAGTGCGCATGATTGCTTCGGCAATCCCATGGGCATACCAAGGCTACAAGGAAACAAAATTTCAGAATCAAAGACAATGAAGGCTGACAGACAAAAGTGACCAACAAAAGCAAACGTGAATGATGTAGCCACAAAATTACTATCAAATTAGCTAGATTACATAAATGTTGAGAAAGGAAATTTTTTATTCTACTCTCACCAAGGTCGATTAAAAAATTAACAAAGAAAATTCATGGGTATACTTTTTTCATGCAAGTTAAAACCATTTTTTAAAAATTACATTGAAGAGAACTCCTTAGAATTAAAGGACACAAAGGTACAATCTATAGAACAAGGAGAGAATACTCGATATCAGACCCAATGTCTCCTTGGAAAAAATATCTTATTATAACATGAGCATAACTCAACGTTACTCCCCTTTAAAAGTTCAAAGGTTCAAACCCCACCCCCATATGTGATAATATATTCTAAAAAGAAGAAAAGGAAAATATTGCTGTCCAAATTAATGCTAATACTACATATGATGCCCCATGAAGAATTTAACAAAGAATCATGAATTGAGAGCAACAAGTAATACCTAGCAATAGAATATGAAGGAAAAAATTCACATTTGTAATTTTTTCTTTTTTTAATTTTACTTATTTTAAAAAGAAATACTCTCACATTCATACCCTGCATCGTGCACATGTGCACTAGCATCTAACATTCCTACCCTTCCTTCAGAAAACGTGATACAAAAAGGTTTTTTTTTTCCATTTTTAAACGTTGCAATACAGATGGCCAAGTTGAATTATTAGCCTAGTGGATAAATTCCAAGAGAGTGAGAGAGAACAAGAGAGAGTATACATAAAGAAACTCTTCAAAAACTTGGACAAAAGAAATAAGAAAATCTACAACAAAATTTAGTTAGAAGAAGAACGATATCCTAAAATCCTTCAAAAAAAAATATGATAATTCCTTCTCGAGCATGACAACCAAACAACAGACATTCAGATTGCACGCATGAATCTGCACATATGTGAGTGAGCATGCAAGAGAGAGAGAGAGAACCAATTGCCTTAAAAAGCTCCACTGGAGTAAACCATGATGTGTCACTCTGCTTGTAAATTTTATCCAAGTATCTCATATAAGCTTTCCTGCCTAAATCAAGCACACATTTCAGTACATGAGGCAAAAATCACAGCATCGATATTAGTACTGCATTATGCTTCTTAAGAAATTAGCATGGTGAGTTACCAAAGTATGATACAAAGCATTGAAAAGAGAAGCAGAATTAAGCTTCCAATTGCTGGAAAACAATAGATTTAGCAGAAAAGTACGTATTAGAAAAATTTTGGGAAAGGACAAAGTCAGCATAAATTAGTCAAAAAAACTCGAAATGGAAGTCTCGGAGAAGGGTAACTTCCAAAACATAAGATCAATACAACAGATAGATCATAGTATCACTAAAATCAGTTTCAAGGCTGAAAAAGAAAATTGAAAAGGAAGAAAATAATGTACGATGTCATGCACGAGGTTTTCAGACCCTTTATTTTCGCTACTGCAAGCAACTCAATCCAGCTGCCATTATTTGTCATTTCTGTACGATAAATATTCAATTCCATATATCTATGCTCAAATACTTTTGACCTTAAGCGGGCGACTTTCATCGATAATAGAACGACATTTCTTCGTAGAGAATAAAAAGGGCCGCATGGTTAACTAAATTCAGATAAAAAAATTCTTGTAATATAGACGTAAAGTTTAATAACACAGACACACACCACGTCCTTCAAAGTTCAAATTAAACGACATAAATCAATTGATCGGAAATATGATTACTCTTAAGCCTGTCTCCCGGCCACAGTTCGCTAGCTATTGCAGCAAAACAGTGATAAAACAACTTTGGAACGCTCATCGATCCCAATAATTCATTCCTAAATGCTCAAGAACACCCGAACTATACAAATTTGAAACGATGGCGTACCTTCGAGCTGATTGAACTTAATACTGCGTTCCATAACTCCAACCGACCGTGACCGCTGAGCGAAGTATCCATGATTTGCATCATATAATGCGGAATGTATGAAATCACGAACCTGATGAGAATTCATCATCGAAATCCATAACTCCAAAATGCGAAATGTGAGGCAATAGGCAAGAACCAATCCGAAAACGATATAAAACCAGTTAATACTTACAAGAATCGGCTCGTCACCCACAATGTGAGTAGAAAAAAATGATCGAGATAGAACAGCGCACGATTCCTGACATGAAATCACTGCAAAGGAAAATCAAGTATTGGAGACGAAACTGCAGAACACATGGAAATAGAGAGAGAAAAAGAGAGAGAGAATACCTCTGGTAGTGCGAAAGAACAATGAAAGCTTTCTGGAAGAGGTCGCCAGTGACGCCATGACCAGGATGTCAAGCTCTGAGAGAGTGGGATTGCTGTTCTCGCTGAATTGAGGGTTCTGGAGGGATCGTGCATAAACCCTCGCGCCAAATTAAATTTACCCCGTTAGAAATTGGAAATTACCTTTTTAACCCTTTTTTCTTAAATAATTATAATTTTGGTATTTTATTTTAATCTCAAATTTTATTTAAATATTAACGAGTCCTTTATTACAATTTTTTTACGGTAATATTGTGTCAACTCTTGTGTTTAAAAAATATATATGCAATATTAATTTTTACATTTCATAAATATTTTTAAATAACATTTAAAATAAAATTTCATTAAAATGTCGGGACTTTAATAATATGGAAGCGACCTATAATAAAAATTGAAACTCAAACGTCGTCTTAACGTTTCAAGTGACTACCACGCCCATTATATGACCTATTTTCCATAAAAAGTATAATCGATTTCTACTTCGATAATTGTTCTGATACATTTATGAAATATAAAGGGTAAAATCATACTTTTAAAAAAATATATGGATACTTTCAAATGAAGTCGTGTATATAATATGCATCTCGTTCTATAGTCGTATCATCGTCAGTCTCATGATTTTAAAATGAAAGACTGATGTGGGATCTCACGATATCTCACAGACCATTTGGTCGGAAGGAGAATTGTTGACGTTGTGTTTTGCTTATTAGTCATTCATTAGGGTGCAGTTTGTATGGAGACCATATCCGTATGAGAGCGGTTCTAATGATACACAGTAATTTTCAGTTCTTTTAAGTTTTTATTAGTCATTCTATCATTAGAACGGCTCTCATTTTAATGTATTCATGTACCACTCATTTAGCATCGAGCCCAATAATCAAAACCCTAATGGAGGGACAATAAAAGAAAATAAAAATATTTTAAAATTTTGTTAATTTTCTATTGGTCTCGGGCGAGGATGAGGTCATAAATAAAATAATAATAAACAGAGCAAATTCTGTTTGGATAGTCATAAATAAAAATAACCAAACACTGGATAAGCCAAACAATTCTCCATTTTGTCCCAAAGAAGAAGGAAAGAAGTTACATGAATCAGTAAGGTCGGGGAATTGGCAATCCCGGTTATGAGTGGGTTATCCACGAATCCAATCACGCCTCAAATATCTCTCTTCGTCTCCACCGACCAACCAACATTATAACTAATAAAAACTTCTATTTAATTTTTATTAGATTTTTCCAAAAATAGTCATCAAAATGACTTTTTTACCCTTCCGAAGCCACCTGAAACCTACCTTGAACGGATGACGTCACGAAAAAATGGGGGACAAAATCGAAATTTACAATTTGACATTTCAAAATAAAATTAAAAAAATAAATAAACCACCAGCTCGTTTTATGGAGGGGTCCAGCCTGGCCGCCCAGCTTTGGCTGGCCTCCCATCTTTTTGGACCAGCTATGTCTCTCTTATCCATAAATATAAAACAAAATTAAAATATATTAACCCGTCAAAACAGACAATATTTAGTAAATATGAGCTGGAGTGGTTACAAATTGACACTAGCTCACAAGAGGATGAATTGTGAAATCTGACGTAGATTGGAGATGAGAATAAAATATTTCTTGCATAGGTGTGGAAATCTCTCACTACTCTTGTCACAATCGCACTCTTGATGGCAGCGGAAATTTCTTACTACAAGTGAGCTAAATTAATTCGTTCTTACGTCGCCTACGGCTAAACGACATATACTCGAGCATTTGGCCTAGGTTTAAGAAGAAAGTCTTAGAAAATGAGGGCATAGAGAAATTTTTGGAAGAAACGTTATATATGCAAGAAAGAGAATATTAATAGAGGCTAACACCATATAACTAAAAAAAACATGAATTAAGAGGTTGTCGTTCCTCCATTAATGGCGGCTTAAAGCTCCAAATTCTCATGTGTCCACTCTCAGTAAAGCTTTATTATTTTTTGGGTTTAAAAAGCAAAAAAGATTCCATGGACGCCATGGATTTCCATGGATTCAAGCTCTAGAGAGAGAAAGAGAAAAAGTGGGTGTTTTCTCTGAGGGATGATTTGGTCAGCAAAATCAAGTTCTTCTTCTTCTTCTTCTTCTTCTTCAAATTCACTTCTTTTTTTTATTAAAAGATTTTAAAAAGAATTTTCAAAGAAAAAAAGAAGCTCTAAAATCAATCACATGGCAGCAGGTTGCCTTTCTGATTTAGCCTTCTACCCACGCTTGCACAGACTCATACTGACAAAGACAGAACACAGAGAAAAAGAAAACAAAAACTTGGGACAGAGACTGCGCACAGACATCGCTGTCTTGTTTCTCTCTCTTTTAAATTCATTTCATATATATATTTCTTTTCTTGATTGCTCGACCCATTTTCGGGGCTCCGACCCAAAAGGGTCGTTCAATTTTATGGAGTGGATTTTTTGGCTCTCACATTTTCGTTTTTTTTTTTTTTTTTGTTTCACTCGCCGGAGCAAAAATGCTCTCTGGGTTTTCACAGGAACCGGCAGGAATGTACTCTGCCATTCCGGCGCTGCCGATGGACGGCGGCGGCGGCGGCGGCAAGTTTCAGGGTTCTCTAGACGGAACGAATCTTCCTGGAGATGCTTGTTTGGTTCTCACGTCGGATCCCAAACCACGCCTCCGATGGACGGCGGAGCTCCATGAGCGATTCGTCGACGCCGTCACTCAGCTCGGCGGCGCCGACAGTGAGTACACCTTTTTTCCCTTCTCTTTTTGCTTTGTAATTGCTTCTCTCTGCAATTTGGTCTCTGTTTTAATGATTGTGTCACTTAATGATGGCTTGAAGTGGGAGGAGGTGTTCTTATATCTATCCTTTAGAGACAAGTACTTGGCTCATGCGGGTCGGTACTCTTATCGGTTAAATTCCAACATTTGTAACGGTTTGATCGTGAGCTGTAGAAATGATTGAGTTTGCTATTAAACTCGTAAAAAGAGTAGTGTAGCGGTTTTTGTTCATATTGATTTCACTACGATCCACTTTTCTATTAAATGCAATAGAAATAGACCGTGTCGACAAGTTAGTTCGACGTCCTACCGACGGGTATGCAAGTAAGTATTGTCCTTTTTTTAGGGTAGAGTGTCCTTGAGGGGAGATGTGGCCTACAACTAGATTTATGTCTATTGATTTGGTGTCCTTCAAGTTTCTTTCATTTAAGACAAGCTGAGTTAAGTTAGGTTTCTCATTGCTCCCTTAAGTGTTGGGCATGGAAAAGGGAGTAAGTGTGCAGTTAAGATGAAAAGAAAAATGTTAAGATGAAAAGAAAAATGTTTCTGGCCCGGGGGTATCCCAACACGGAGAGTTTGCCATATATCGGGGTGGAGGATGGAATCGGGTCGGTGCGGGCTGCGAGAGCGGTACCAAATCGAGGCAGGCGAGTGAATAAGGATCGAAACCCAATATGAAAACACTTCCGCTCGAGTTAGGGGCCTTTTTTTGCAGGATGCCAGGTGTGCAGGAACGCCCAACCGGGTTCGGTTATATAAACATTCTATATGGCTAAGATGCAAGCTTTAGCAATAAGAAACGATTGCGTTACTGAATAGAACGATTTGTATCGGTTTCTTGTTCGATTATTATGTTTTAATACGTGCTAGAGAGTAAACTCGTCGAGTTCGGAGGCATGGTGTCGTCTTGGTTGCTCTTTCTATAGAGTTGTATGATACTTTCTCTTATTTGATTTGTTCCTAATGGTCAAAATGCTGATATTGGTTGCTCTACACTTTTCAGAGGCAACCCCAAAAACAATTATGAGAACAATGGGAGTAAAAGGCCTCACCCTTTATCACTTAAAATCACACCTCCAGGTTTGTTCATATCGCCATTATACCGACCGGGCCGAGCCGAGCCCGACACTCGTCTTGTTTTGTTCTATTTGTGTATTCGGGTCGGGGGTTGGGTTGAGTGACCGTCTACGCTTGAGCATTGTAGATATTTACATTATATGTTTTCTTGATGCCTTGTGCTAGCAGAAATATCGGCTTGGGAAGCAATCGTTCAAGGAATCGACGGAGAACTCGAAGGACGGTACGAACTTCCTCTTCAAAACAGTTAGGACTTGGCAGTTTCCTTTTCTTGTTTTGTATGGAATGAAGTAGCAAATAGTTCAAACTGTGGGGCATGCTTACTCTTTTTTATTTAGAGAATCATACATCGACGTACCCGAACCACCGGTTTCGGTTTTTTGCTGTATATCGTCTGTGTGAAGCTTAAACAACTCATAGATATGGCCTTTCAGCTTCTTGCATTGCAGAAAGTCAAGAAACAAGTTCGTCATCATCGCCATCATCGAAAATAATAGCTCGAGATTTAAACGAGTATGCTCGACTTTTTCGTTTTACGTAATGGTTTTCCATGCTCTATATATGTCTTGCATTGAGTAGTTTTGTTTTTCGAACAGTAGTTTCCAAGTCACTGAGGCGTTACGAGCACAGATGGAGGTTCAAAGAAGGCTGCACGAGCAGCTTGAGGTTAGTCGCTCGTTCGTTCTTCCTGAAGAAACTCGAATTTGTAACGGGCTTTCTCCATCCTCTTTGGGCGTTCTCTTTCGGGCTTCAGCTCAAGGTTTTTAAAACGTGTTTGCTAGGGAGAGGCTTTCACAACACCCTTCTAAAGGGTGTTTCGTTCTCTTCCCCAACCGATGTGGGATCTCACAATCCACCCCTTCAGGGCCCAACGTCCTCACTGGCACTTGTTCCTTTCTTGAATCAATGTGGGACCCCCACCAACTTCACCCTCCTTCGGGGGCCCAGTGTCCTTGCTGGCACACCACCCGTGTCTACCCCCTTCGGAGAACAACCTCCTTGCTGGCACATTGCTCGGTGTCTGGCTTTGATACCATTTGTAACGGCCCAAGCCCACCGCTAGCAAATATTGTCCTCTTTAGGCTTTCCCCTTCGGGTTTCCCCTCAAGGTTTTTAAAACGCGTCTACTAGGGAGAGGTTTCCACACTCTTATAAAGGGTGTTTCGTTCTCCCCAACCGACGTGGGATCTCACAGAAGATTTATAAAACTCACTGTTTTCCATTTTCAAGTCCATGCTTCTTTTACTTTAAGCGCAGGTGCAGCGTCGACTTCAACTTCGCATTGAAGCACAAGGAAAATACTTGCAGTCGATACTCGAGCGGGCGTGTCGAGCATTGAGCGATCAGGCTGCAGCATCTGCTGGACTCGAAGCTGTACGAGAAGAGCTCTCTGAACTTGCAATGAAAGTAGGCAATGAGTCTAAAGAGATGGCACCCTTGGAGGCTCAAAAAGTGCTTCCCTTTTCAGAACTTGCTGCTGCTCTAGAAAATCCAAAGGCTCCTACGGTTATGCCTCGAGTAGGCGATTGCTCGATGGATAGCTGCTTGACATCAGCTGGAAGCCCGGTTTCCCCGATCGGAGTAGGATCAACTACCACCGGAATGAAGAGACCGAGACCAGTTTTTAGTCATGGAGATTCAATGGCGCTCGAGGGCAATGCTCGACACGATGTCGAATGGATGATGAGATGAAAATTAGGACTTTGCCTTAAAAAGTACAGCCTTTTCTTCTGAGCTACTTGCTCTCTTGTTCACTTCTGTAATGAAAGTATTATACAATCTGTTTTGTGGCTTGTAAATTCTTCGTAATCAGACGCTTTTGGCTTCTTTGATCTTCATTTACATCTCTAACTTAACATGGAGGGCAAAATGGTCAATTTCAAAAGTTATTCTTACATTAAAGCCACCGACGCTACTTACCTCGACTTTTTTTTTTTCGGGAATATACCAAAGTATTGCTCGAGTTTGTGTTGGTCGTTGAAAACCGTCAACAAGTATTCGCGGAGTGATATTTCATTGTTACTTTTAAAGATTTGTCGATTAACACAAAATTCATTACCTTTCTAATCATTGTCTCTCCACCCAGAATGAGAATCTTTGTCGGGTCAGGTACTCTTTTATTGAAGGTCGCTCGAGTTTTTTCTATGAGTATGACATGGGTTACTTTAGTGTCGTAGTGTCTGGTACTCGAACATTGGCCCGATGTATTTTCTCTACCCCTTCCTACTCTGGAAAAACAGGGGCACCTTGTATCCTTGAACCGATAATTATCTTTCGACTAACCTAGTCTCCTCCGTCCCTCAGGACTAATAAGGGGTAATACAGGAATATTCACCGAGGCAAAGTCCCCATGAGATCGACATCTCTTAGATGCCCGTGCCAATAGAAGCTTAATTGAAAAAGATCAACATCTTTTTAACTGTCATGCTTTTCTTTAAATAATTTATAAGGCATCGATAGACAGTTTTAGTCATGACAATAATAATATTTGTTTATGCAGTGTTAATGCTACTTTTAATTGGTATTTTTTTAAATATAGTTGTAATATAAATAAAAATATTAACTATATATATAAAAAAAAAATACAAAATTTATGTGTGTGGTATATATATATATATTTATTAAAGTTAAGATATTTAAAGCATAAGCATTTAGGATTATAGGTGAGCAGAGCTGCTCTGTTGTCAAAGAAACCCATAATGGCATCTCCACTTTAGACCAAAGCGAAACCCGTTCCATTTGTCTTCTCTCCGTTGCTTTTTCGTTTCCTATATCCTCCGCCGAACTTCAGACGAGCTTTCTTCTCAGTGTTTCCATGGAAGATTCATCTGGTGAGTACAGCTTTCTTTTTCTTCAGAGTCCATGTTGTCTCTTTCGCTCAGTCTTTTTGTTCTTGCTACTCGATGCTCATTCAATTCATCGCAGAGGAACAGACGGAGTGTTTTATTTTTTTTGTTTATTTTGCAGTACTTCCGCGTAAAAGAATTTAATCTGTTCGTCGTCTTGGAGTCTATTTTGTGTGAAATTATCTATGTAAGTTCTGTATTTTGTTGTGTGTTGAAAAACAGAATTATTTGCCTTGTTGAATGTTGCGCGTCGTTTGCGTCGATTTATCTGTTAATCGTGCCGATTGACGGTGCAATCTAGGGGTTAAATTTGATGTTCAATAGCATTTTGAATGATTTCTTTGGGATTACGTTAAGTTAATCTTGGAATTTGTTGTGAACATGAGTATCTGGTCGAAACCTCGAACTGAAATTGTATAGCAGGGTTGTTCACAATCGATAGGGCAAACGTCTGAGAGTAAGAAACACGCAAAAGGATAGATAGCTAGAAATTTGGAAAGAAGGCGATTTACAAGCGATGTAAGTAGCCTATAATTTGGAGGGAAATCTCGTGTCTCAGGCTTTGGGAAAGGATGGATTACTGGATTTTTCTTTCCCTTATTAGAATGTATTGATGCAATCCTACTCTTTTTCGTTTTTTGTTT
Organism: Cucurbita pepo subsp. pepo; assembly: GCF_002806865.2. Lineage (NCBI taxonomy): Eukaryota > Viridiplantae > Streptophyta > Magnoliopsida > Cucurbitales > Cucurbitaceae > Cucurbita > Cucurbita pepo. The sequence goes on from NC_036640.1 coordinate 12,303,910, forward strand.
TAATTTGTTAAACAACAACCAGAAAGAAACTTTGGAGCATATCCGAAGTTCTTATCCACGTTTCAAGTGGATGGGAAGTAGTGATGATCATAAGAGATACTTCAGAAATGTTTGCATATATAGCATTTCTTTTCCATTTTCATAGGCAAGCAACAGTTAACGTTGCAACTTGTATTGTTCTTAGGATGCTCAGTTCCTTGCTATCACAAATCTACCCAAAAGCTTAAGCTTATGGGTTATGGTCAATTTAATCATGTAAATACTTTACCACTTTCTCACCTGTTGGCTTCAAAATTTGTAGAACATCCAACAAGTGAAAATCAATATTAATTGGGAAGGAAATAACATTATAGGAGTTCAAACACAAGATTTCTTACTCTAATATCATGTTAAATCATCAATCTACCCGAAAGTTTAAGTGGATAGGTTACAGTAAATTCAAATATATCACTACTTTAGCAAACCTAAATGCTTATTTTCCATTCTCAAGTCTTTTTTTGGCTGTTTGACAACTTCTGGAATTGCTATTTTGTTCATAGGATATGCTGATTTTGTTTTCATTTGACTTGTCAGGCACACATTGATTTTCTCTCATCTTTTACTCTAAAGGAACGTCTCCTTCTAGCCATCATGTCCAAAGTTGGAAACATGTTTTTGTGCTGCAGTTCATCAAATAAATATAACAGAATAGATGAAAAGCTTGGAAGAAAAATGGTTGAAGTCAAAAGAAATTTAGCTGGACATGACAATTTCAAGTCATTAAATGGCATAATCTTGAGATTTCCCCAATTCAGAGAGGGATTACAAAACATCAGGGGTGTATTTGAACAGTATGGTGAGCTTTATTTCAGCTGTATCACTCTTTTTGAGATTCTCCTGCTCTGGATTTTCTCACATTCTCTCTCTGTCTCTCACAGATGAAGATTCCAATGGAAGCATCGATCGCGAAGAACTCAAGAAATGCTTACAGCAGCTGCAAATGCATATGACCGAGGACGAAGTTGAGGATCTTTTCCACTCTTGTGACATTGATGGAAGTTCTGGAATACAGTTCAACGAGTTTATCGTTCTTCTATGTCTCATTTATCTCCTCAAGGACCAGCATTCGCCCACCGTAAGCACAAACTTTTCATTCAGTTTTCAATCTGTTTGTTATTCTTGGGCATAACCATCCAGGATGTTTGTTACAGAAATCAAAGCTGGGTTCACCTCAACTTGAAGCAACTTTTGACACCATAATCCAAGCTTTCATATTTCTTGATAAAAATGGTGATGGCAATCTCAACAAGAAAGAAATGGTCAAGGCTCTGAACGAGGCTTCTCCATTCGAGAGATCCCCTGCACGCATTACAAAGACTAGATTTCGTATTCCTCCCTTCATTAAAGATTCTCCGTTTTCGTTTAACAAATCGTTCTAGACAATTTAAACATATCTGATCAAACAAGGCGTCAAATACACCTTCATACACATTAAACTTCCTTATTTTGACTTTAGTCCATTTTAGTTCCTCTACTTTCAAAATGTTTATTTTGGTTCTCGTACTTCAACCTCGATTCATTTTGGTCTCTATTCTTTTACAAACTAGGCATTTTAGTTGAATCTTCTGATACAAAGCCGTGCTTTTGTATTGATTTTCCACTTTTGTTGATTGATACAGGAGAAATGGACTGGAACAACAGTGGGAAGGTGAATTTCAGGGAGTTTCTATTTGGTTTCATTAACTGGGTTGGAATTGACACGGATGATGACCTCTCTCTCGAATGAAGTTATGGGACATCAAGACATCGTATAGACATGAAAGACGGCGGCTTCAAAAATAAGGTCAGGCTGATATGTCATATTCATAACTGAATGTTTGTTTATTTCATTTGGTGTATTGTAATTGTAATGTTCTGAATTATATTACATAATGTTATTCTTATTGTCATTATGTTATGTAATATGAACGTAGTTCAATTAATCGAGATAATTGTATGGATGATAAACCATCGTTTTTAAGCCAATGTCTTCACCAATTAAACTATATTGTCTTAAAAATTTGTTAAAAATTTGATAGACAGGTCTCTCATCCATACCGTTACTAAATTAAAAAAAAATATTTTTTTTACGTTGCCCTCGTCATTGTTATTTCTGGTTACATTTTAAGCTTTTCTAATGAATTAAACATTAAATATTTATGACTTAAGTATTTAATGCACGTGAAAATACAAATAACTAAAAATGTAGGGATCATATGAAAATACTACTACTAGTCTAACTCTTTCCTTTTTTTTTTTTTAGAAAATAATGAAAATAAATAACTTTCAATTCCATGTTGTTATAATTTTTACAAATAATTTTTACTTTTTGCTAATAAATTTTTAATTTTTAATTTTATGTCTAACGTATTTATAAATTACTTTTAAATTTTGCTTAAATTGGATATAATTTAGTAGAAAAAAATATTAATTAATGGATTATACAAATAGTTTTAATATGTTATACGAAATAATTGACATAATTAAACATATATTTGAGGCATTATATACTGAATAAAGTCAAAAGTTGGAATCTTCCACTCACAACTAAAAAAAATATTTTAATATTTTTTTGGAGTATTTCGTATAATTAATAAATAAATAAATAAATAAATAAATAAATATATATATATATATATATATATATATATATATTTAAAAAATAGATAATTAAATCTCAGTCCTCTCATTAGCGTGTCACGCGCTCAGAGGGCGTGGACTAATCGTCAAGATCATTAAGAAACTTAAAGCCACGTGGCAATCCCGCCGGCGCCGCATCTGGCATGAAAAATATACAGATTAAATCGACTCAGCTTCACTCAGCTCGTTTTTCTTTTTCTTTTTCTTTTTATTTTCAAAACTTCTCTGTATTTCTCATCCCATTTTCCTCAGCATCATGATCCTCCACCTCACACGACGTTACTAAATCGACTTTTATGGAAAGTTAGTAGGGTTTTTATACTCGAGAAATCGAAAGTGGAAACCGCCACCATTGAATCATTTGATTTTCTTTTCCATTTAACTTTCCGATTTTTCATTTTCATCTACTAATTTAATTGTTTTCGTTATCGGAAGCATATTGTTGTGAAGTTGCTGAGAGTTGAAAGCTTATGGAAGTTCGAAAGAAACGCTGATTTCTGTTCGGTTTTTATTCTTCCTCTGTTTAAGTTTTTGTGATTTCCATTTGCGACCAGTGATGCTCACTGTGGTGGAGTGAAGTTTGCGGTTGGATGTAGATTTCGAAGTGAAAGTTGTAGCTCTGAATTGTAGATTCAGTAAGGGACTCGTTCGATTTTCTGAACTTTTCACCGGCGAAAACGAGGTTTATTTTCTATTCTGTTGTTTTTTGTAGCTTGATTCATGGTTTCAATCTTATTTCTGTTCGTCTAGTGACTAGAAAAGTAGTTTTTCGTATTTGTTTGATTGGATAGCATTGGACGTTGAAGTTATTCTTGTGGAAAATGGCTTGTGAAGCTGTACAACTGTGGACATTTAATGGATTAGTGGCTGCGTTTCTTGATCTTGGTATAGCTTTTCTTTTATTATGTGCAACGAGTCTTGTTTTCTTTACATCCAAATTTCTGGCGCTGTTTGGGTCATGTCTGCCTTGCCCTTGTGATGGACTATTTGGGAACCTTGGTAGTGATCACTGCTTCCAAAAGTTGCTAGTGGATTGTTCGTCCAAAAGAATATCTTCAGTCCTACATTCAACTAGAGAAAAGTTCCCATTGGATTCCATGTGGGATCAAGAGCCAAAATGTTGTTTTAAGTCGATGTCGGTGCACGAGAGGAATGCGAAGGAGGCGTGTGTTGAATTCGAAGGTGAAGCATCAGGTGATTCCTGGTTTAAAACCAGATCACCTCGAGGTATGATTTATGGAGACGTTCTCAATGTCAACGAATCGCATTATAAATGCGGTGTGGGTGGCAGGAAGATTGCATCAGTGTCTCCGAATGACGTTTTTCAGTCGGATGTGGAACTGGAAGACCTTTGTCATTCTCCTTCAAGCTTCTGTGGATTTGGGGATAACAATAACGAGGATGGCTTCTTTTCTGTTGATACTGGAGGTAATGAAATTTAATGTGTACCATTTGTCATTCTTTCCCTGTTAGATCAACTTAAAAAGTCATGATCATTTATGCGAATTGAATTGCCTTTTCATGGCAGCTATGAGCTTATTAGGATAGCAAATGGCTGATAACTCTGTGTCTTCTGAACTTCATTTTTATTGTAGTGTAGCATTTATGCATTATGCTTAGGACCCTTAACTGTTTTTGGAGATTGATTGGAAAGTTCGGTATTGGAAACCGAATATGTTTCGAATATGCATCTTGGACGTTGAGATCATAAATTTTGATGTTTGGGAGAATTTCCGTTTGACAAGTCTGATATTTTGAATTTTCAAGTGAATGTCGTGAAGATTGTAGCAAAAATTTGTTTTTATTTGGTTTTGCTCATTACTTTGTTCCTTATTTACGCTAGCTAAGCTAATAAATAGTAATTTTTCCCTTCAATCAAATAAAAAAGCTTATTGATTGATTCAGGGCGCGGTCCTCCTTCTTAGAACCGATTGAGGGGGGCCTCGGCCCTGAAAGGGAAAAGTGGCCAAGCAGTATCAGTGTTTTCTAACGGAAGTTTTAAGTTTCCTTGTAAGAGAAATTTTGCATTTTCTTCATAATTTTTCATGGTGATAACTGCAATCTTGGTGTTCTGATAACATTGTAGATGAAGGGGAGGCTTCATTAGACAACAGCAATCAATATAAAGTATTTCCCGATCTCGAACTAGATGATTCTTATGATGAGAAAATATGCGCAGAGATGTATGGAGCATCTGCTGAAGAGGCTAGGAACAACTGCAGAGGGGAGTTATGCTTGGATGGTAATGAGAGTGATAGAATCAAACTATTGGCACAATCACTCGAAGAAGAGCAGAAAGCTCGCGCTACCTTGTACCTGGAGCTCGAGAAAGAGAGAAGCGCTGCTGCCACTGCTGCTGATGAGGCCATGGCTATGATATTACGTCTTCAAGAGGAGAAGGCTAAAATAGAAATGGAGGCTAGGCAATACCAGAGGTTGATAGAGGAGAAAACTGCTTATGATGCTGAGGAAATGAGTATTCTTAAAGAAATTCTAGTGAGGAGAGAGCAGGAAATGCATTTCCTGAAGAAGGAAGTTGAAGCTTTTAGGAAAAGTTTCTTTGATAATGATGGAGTGAGTGTTGATATGCTTGACTCTGAATTTACACCCCCATGGCTTGAATGCATCAATGGATCCATTACAGACAAGCAATCTCATGAGTTACCATCAGTGGAGTCACGAAACTTAACTTTTGAGTTCGGGGAAGAGTCCCCTTCGATTCAAGCGGATGAATTCGCTGATGCTGCGAAAGCTAGTGGCGTGTTGTTGCACCAAGTTGCCGATAATTTCGAGCTTAGTGAAGAGATTGACAACGAGTTACAAGGAAAGGGCATGGTGGAAGATAAAAATGTATACATTGTACCAGGAGAAGTAAATGAACTGGAGCCATATCCGAAAAGCAATGTGTCGAATGGCCTAGATAAGGTCGAGCAGTGCACAGAATTGACTGCTGATGAACAAGAAAAAGTTTACGACGATTCATTTGACGGGTTGGCATTTGCGGAAATAGCTCTTCCTTGTGTTGAGTATAATTTGGAAAAGCATGGGAACCATCAAAAGCAGTGGACAAGAGATTTCAAATCTGTGAATGATACAGATGCCTGTCCTCATGATATTCATGTCATTGAAGATGAAGCTAGAATGCCCAATGAAGCAAGTGCTAATGCTCGTAAAGAAACATCGGTTAATGGTAGCTCGAGTATTCCAGTTAATTGTGATAGTTCATCCTTCAGTTCGTTGCAGAATGGACTAGACATCACGAGAAGCAGCTCAGATGCCACTGGAAGATTTCCACCAATGGCTCGTTCTCGAAGCAATTCCTTGCGTTCTGAATTGCGTAGAAACTCGATGTCTGCTGTCGATTATGAAAGGTCGAAAATCGGCAATGAAGTTGAGTGGCTTAGAGGAAGGTTGAAGATTGTTCAAGAGGAAAGAGAAAAGCTCAAGTTATCTGTGGAGCAAAAAGAGAAGGAGAACAATCAATTGCAACTTTTAGAAAACATAACGAAGGTGCTGTCGGATCCTGGAATGGCAGCTCTGCAGGCTCCATTGCCTCCATCCTCTAAGGTACATTAACCAATCTTCAGTTGATATTATTAATACGCTACGTGCATAGATCTATTAGAAATCACGACTCTCTACAATGGCATGATATTGTGCACTTTGAGCATAAGCTCTCGTGGGTTTGATTTTGGTTTTCCCAAAAGGTCTCGTACCAATGGAGATGTCTTCCTTACTTATAAACCCACGATCAACCCTTTAATTAGCCGATGTGAGACTCCCCTCCCAACAATCCTCGACAAGATCTATACCTTCTTCTAATGTATTGTTTAACAAATCTAACAGATCAATGCATTGTAGAATGAAACCTTATTTTATCATTCAACTCGGTCCAAGAAAAACCATAAATGCTCTGCAATTCTAAAATTTTGCCTGCCTTTTAGTCGTTGTCAATCCATTCTTGATGGCTTTGTTTTCAGGATGTGTCAAAGAAACGTTGCTGGCGAAGCTCATCCTTAAGCATTCACAGAAGCAGCTAGCCAGTTTGAAGTGCCACCAAAAAAACGAAACGAAACGAAACGAAAGCACCGTAGCCGAACACGATACAATACAGCATCCTCCAGGTTAGAAATTCTAGTCTTTTTGCCCCACTGCCATACAAGACCACAAGACGTGTAAATTGAGAATAACTTGACAGGTTATGGCTTAGATCATAGGTACTTTTTCTTTTAAGTTCTGATGTGGGGTGATAGATATTGGGATATTGAGCCTCCTATAAGCTATATTTAGTAAATTGAAATCCTGTATACATCCTGTGCTTACAAAACATACTTTCTTCCTTTCTTCGTCCTCTATTCTCTGTTCTCTGTATTCTGTCTTTTGTCTTGTTGTACGTACCTGAAGTCATCAATAAATTTTTTAGCTAATATTCCTCTTCGAATTTTCTCTCTCCTGTTCTATGTTCATCTTGATCGAGTGTACGTTCTTGAGCGATCCTTACAATAAATTGTAGTTGTCATATTTATAACCGTTAGATGGATGAAAATGAGATGGGAAGATGTTTTTTCGTTGTTCATCTAAGAATCTGTAGTAGTAGCAACAACCATATTTTCTCGATTCAAATAACTTTATTGACGTCCTCAAACCTCGAAGTTAGGAGGATCTTAGATTATGAACTCATTGAAATTTTCTTAGGGTTGGAATATTCTAAATCTTAAATGAATTCAACTCTTTAAATTTTAAAAAATTAAAAAAATTAAATTAATTCTTTAAAAATTAATTTGAAAATAGGATTTTAAATTTCATTTAATAAAAAATATATTAAATTAAACTTTTGAATTGTTAAAATTTACCAATTTACTATGCAAAAAAATATTTAGGGATTAAATTGTTTTTTTAAATTTGAAAGTTTAGTTCGATGGTATCTTTAAAAAAAAAAAAAAGATCTTAATCATTAAAAAAAATAAAATATTACTAATATGTAAAATAATATATAATTTAAAATATCATCCACTTATTTCCAATCAATTTTAAATTTATTATTTATAGCCTTTTTAATATAAATTTTGAGAATAAAAATAATTTTAAATAATTAAATTAAGATTTATTGAAAGTATAAAAATAAAAAATTTACGTGTACAAAATAATTATAATTTGCCAACGAAATTATTAATTGAGCCAATTTATTTAAATATTCTCACCCCCTTTTATTACTATTTCTCTGCTGCTGAGACTCTCCGTTTCTCTCTCCTCTCATCAGAAGCCCTCAGGCCTCACTAATCCGACGCTTAGAGCCATCTTCATCGGCCAGATTAAGAAGAGTTTTAGTAGCAGCAGCGGGAATGTGCAGGCTTCTCTCCCTCCTTCTCAATCTCTCGAGATCTTGAAGCATTGTTCTTGAATTTTTCAATCTCCATTTCCTCATGTGATTGCTGGTTTCGCTGTAAATTTTCATCAGCAGTCTTGGTTCTCTTCATATCTAAAAGGTACAGGATTTCGACTTCGGTTCTTATTTTGTCTTGACCTCTGTGATTGTTCAGAAGAAGCTCTTGCCCACCGTTTTCAATTTGAAATATTGTTCTGGATCTTCGTTAGGATTAGAAGATGATGCGCCTGTAGGTTCTATGGATTGTGTATAAGTTACAGGGATGGCTGATTCTGAAGTTCCTCGCGATTGTTCGATTTCGAGGGGGTGGGGTCTTTTATTATTATTATTATTGTTGTTGTTGTTGTTGTTGTGGTAGCAGATTTTGTTTGATTTGATTATGTTACGGACAATTTTTGCTTCATTTGTTTCTAGTAGTATCTCAGAATCTGTTTTCAGGGAACCATGGGGAAGAAAGTTAAGAAGAAGAACAACCGAGCCCCTCTGAAAGAGAAGCGGGTATCTTCAAGTTCACCGAGGAAGGTGCCCCAGCGAAGCAGCCCAACGGTGGAGATTGCTGTTGAGGATGTATCAGTTGTTAAGGAGAGAAGCCAATGCCAGCACCTTGATAAATGCTTTAATTTCAAAGAGTTATCATCGAAACTTGCGTCCTCGGAACCTATTAGCTGTGAAGATTGTCAAGACAGTTCAGCTGATAGAAGGGGGAGTAAGGGGAAGGCTAAACATGGGAAGAAAAAAGGGGGAACTTCTGTGGATGTAAAACCTGATGCCAAAGCAATTTGGATTTGTTTGCAGTGTGGCCATTATGCCTGTGGAGGTATTGGACTTCCTACCAACTCTCAGATTCATGCCGTTCGACATGTCAGGCAAACTCGACACCCTGTGGTGATTCAGTTTGAAAACCCGCAGCTTCGATGGTGTTTCTCTTGCAACAAATTACTTCCAGTAGAGAAAACTGATGAGAATGGTGAACAAAATGATGGCTTGTCTAACGTGGTGAAATTAATTAGGGATCAATCGATCAAAGCCTCGCCTGTGGACATTGAGAACACATGGCATTCAAGCAGTGAAGTTACAGCTGCAACTAAATCAGAATGTTCAATGTTAAGTGATCTGGACGGAAGAAATCATTATGTTGTAAAAGGATTGATTAATCTAGGTAACACTTGTTTTTTCAATTCAATCCTTCAAAATATCTTGGCCATTGATATGTTGAGAGATCATTTTATGAAATTGGAAGAATGTGTTGGACCTCTAACTATAGCCTTGAAGAAGATCTTTATAGAAGCAAGAATGGAAGGTAGAATGAAAGGTTCAATAAACCCAAGATCGGTTTTTGGCTGCATCTCTTCCAAAGCCCCTCAGTTCAAAGGATATGAGCAACACGACAGTCATGAATTGCTTCATGCCCTGCTTGATGGATTGTCTACTGAAGAGCTGTCTTCGAGGAAGATGACAAAGTCTAAGGAAGAGAGAATGTCTGGAAATCCCACTCCTTCTTTTGTTGATGAGATGTTTGGGGGGAAAATATCAAGTGCTGTATGTTGCAAAGAATGTGGCCACACATCAACAGTTTATGAACCATTTCTCGATCTTTCTCTTCCCGTTCCAATGAAGAAACCTCTGGCCAAAAAGGTCCAACCAGTCTCTCGGGCAAAGAAGACAAAAGTGCCACCTAAGAGTAGTGGAAAGACGATTCGTAAAACTGGCAAGCCTTCAGATGTTGTACCAGTTCAAATTGCCTCGCTCCCATCATCCAGTAATGAGCTTTCCCTTGCATCAGAGGCCAGCGCCACCAGTAGTACAACTACCATCACGGAGAAGACTTTAAGTTCTCAGAATGTCTCAGATGTTAAAGAGCCTGAAAAAGAAGTTTTGATTGAGAATGGAGGAGAATGTGCTTCAGATAATTTGACGTGGATGGATTTCCTTGGACCAGAACTAACTGTCGAAAATTGTGATATTTCCACTACTCAGGAGTCTAAAAATAAAGTCGAAGTATTTATCAGTGACGATTCACAAAGCATCTCTGGGTCGGGTATGCAGGTGTCAACCCTTCACAATGAACCCAATCAAGGACCAGATTTTTCTTCAGTGAATTCGTGGGATGAATCCCCTTTACAGGTTCAAGCCTCTGAAGTTTTGCTGCTCCCTTACAAGGAAGAGAGCTCCACTGCTGAAGTAGCAAAAGCAGATGATCAGGCTTCCTCATCAATTTTGGGATGTGCTCAAGATGATTTTGAGGGATTTGGCCTTGGTGATATGTTTGATGAGCCTGAAATCCCCATAGGGCCCATTGCGAGGCCCTCCGCCACAAATGAAGTTGCAGAGAGTAGTTTTGTTAGCGAGTCTGAGCCCGAGGAAGTCGATAATACTAATGCTCCCGTCTCTGTGGAGAGTTGTCTAACTTATTTCACGAAGCCAGAACTTCTGTCCAACGAAAATGGATTTAACTGTGAGAAATGCTCAAAAAGGCTACAACAACAAAGGTTGGAAATGAAGAAGCAATCAAAAGTTGCTCGCAAAGCTGTAGCAAATGGATATCAAACTGATGTAGGGGGTGATATATCTAGTTTCAACGTGGACTCTTCAGTTGAAGTAAAGAATCAAAGAAATATGAACTTAATAAATGGTTCTATCAGTCATAGTAGCAGCGAAAGCTCGAATTTGAAAGAAAATGCAGATTGCTCCGGTCGAGATTGCACAAAACCTGTCAATTACCAGAAAGGCAAGATGGATTCTCTTGTTTTGAATGAAGATGAAGCTAAGGTTGACATAGATATGAATCCTGGCCTAGCATATTCTTCAGGTTGTAATAACACCAGCAATCAAGAGAATTCGGATGATAAATCCAGGTCTTATCTTTCCAACGATGATCCTAAAGGCACGGGACTTGCAAAAACTAATATTGAGCCCTTGAGTTCACAAATATCTGCCGAGAACCAACCAGAAAAAAGTGAGGATTGTGAGATGAATTCTGATTCAACAATTGTGTATGTGAAAAGAGATGCAACAAAGAGGTTTCTCATTCACAAGGCCCCTCCTATCTTGACAATTCATATAAAGAGGTTCAGTCCAGATGCTCGGGGTCGTTATAGTAAATTGAACGGCCACGTCAAATTCAAGGAAACAATTGATCTCAAACCATACATGGATACTAGGTACCAACTTCATCCTTTTATCCTGTTGCACAACACATTTTTTTCAATTCCCCAAAAGGATTGCTTACATCCTTTTAACCTGGATAAAAATATCAATTTGCCAACTGCTACCTCTTCTCATATCCATTCAAAGGACCTTTTTGCCATACACTTTGTTAATGTTTATCAGTACACCCAAATGGCATGTTTACTCCATGTTGCTTTCTAAGTGAAGTGCTTGTAGATTCTTAGAATTTGCATCAAACTATACAAGGTTACTTTGAAAGGCCAGCTTTGGTGGATGCTGATGGTAAGCAAAACACAACGTAAAATTTTCATAACCACTGTTGTTGACTAGACTAGATCTATAGGCTCCTCTTTGTCCAACTTATTATCAGATCAGAAGCTGCGCTTCAATGGTATAGGCACCATAATATGGAACCTTGGAGCACTCTTATCATGATCTTGAATTTACCGGTAGAATGACGATGATCGTGGAAGGTGACAGCATTGTCATTGTTTTATGATTGCTAATGAAATCACGACTCTGACCATCATCATTCCACTGCATTTTATCTCTGATTCTGATAATTGCACTTCCATTTAATCTCCACTTTTCCATTAACGTAACTTTTGTACTCTCCTTAGCAATTGGAGAAGCTTTTTGTAGATCCTTTGTTATGAGGCTAAAAACTCTTAAATTTCACACTATCAAAGAAAACGTTTAAAGAAAAATATAATAATCGAGAACCCGATCTGAGAAAATGGTGAGGGTGTATACAAAGAAAAACTTTGCATTGAAAACTTTGATTCGCCCAAGCTGTGTTATAGCTCATGGGTGTTTCATGAACACGAAGAGTTATGGCTTATACTGTTTTTTCGCCATGTGGAGTTTCATACACTATTGACACCAGTGCACAGAATTCACCAAGTGAGAGTACATTTCCATAGTGCCCCCGAGCCGAGGCTGGGGGCCGAGGCTGCAGTATTCACCACTGGTTTTTTATATCATGTATAGATCCTCAGTTGTAACTTATTTCCTTCTTGGTTATACTATGGTGGGTACAGATGCATACTGAAATGATATAATAGTTTACCTTCGGGTTTGTTGGAGAGTTCAACCAATATGAAAGCTGACTGAGGATTTGATGATTAGCAGTGACTGAATTTGAACAATTGTACGGTAATACAACATTAACACCTTATTGTTTTATGTTCCCAGGTGTGCAGATAGGGACAAGTGTAAATATCGGTTGGTCGGGGTCGTGGAGCACTCGGGATCTATGAGAGGAGGCCATTATGTTGCATACGTTAGAGGGGGCAACAGGAAGAGGAGGAATGGGGAAGCTGAGGAAGAGGCTTCTGTTTGGTATTATGCAAGTGACGCCTGCGTAAACGAGGTTAGCCTGGACCGAGTTCTTGGCTGTGAGGCATACATCCTATTTTATGAGATAACAGGTCAAATCTTTGGCTAACACAACACATGCTTTTACTTCTTCATAACTTCCAACAGAAGACAGGAAAGAGAGAGAGAGATGGAGAGAGAGAGAGAGAGAGAGAGAGAGAGAGAGAGAGAGAGAGAGAGGCAGATGAGTGTACACCTTTTACAATAGAATTTTTCCTCCCCAGTAAAAATCCATTCTTTTTGATCTATTAGATCTAGGTTTTGAAATATGGTTATCACAAAATTTGTCTAATTGCCATTGCCAATAGAGGGGGTGTTGGGGCTTTTGAGGTCTTGGCTTTTATCACCCTGGATTTTGTTATATGAGATATGTGGTTGCTCAAATTGTTTCTTTTTCCATCTATTTTTTTCCCTGTGACTTTCTTAGAATTGAGAACATTTATCTTGACAGATTAGTATTAACAAATCCAAATTTTGAGTATACGTTTCAATGACACTTAAAAGTTTGTGAATTCTTCATTCCTTTTTCTCAGGCTCGAATGTGCTTTTGAAACAACATATAAAATAATACCGACTATAATAGCTGCATTATCACGTTCGATCTCTATTTGGATTTAGTCTCGATCCCTCAGTTTGACAACGTTCGAAGATAGTGGAAAAAACTCAATTAGTAGTTTGCTTCATAATGACCGATGTGAATTCAAAAATCTATATAATAAATTATATAAATTTGAGATATTTCTCGTTGAAAATCCATTATTCACAATGTAGCTCTATTATTCACAATGTAGCTAGTTCATACATTCAACATTGAAAAATCTGTCTTCAAAATTAGATCATATAAATTCAAGATATTCTCTTTGATATATTCGATGAACAATTGACAATCACATTGAATCAGATTCATCAAATAACTTATCTTTGATAACCCAACTTGTCGCTGAACAATTGACAGTCACATTGAATCAGATTAATCAAATAACTTTTGTTTGATAACCCAACTTGTCTAGAATCGTCTACGAAACAAATGGGCACAAAATGTTAATAGGGTTGTGTACCCTTTTGCTCTTTGCACGTTTAAGTGAAAATAAGCCTTCAAATTCTCACTCGTCGATGTACTCTTCCTAGATATGTCAATAATGATTTTGCAGGAAATGATGTATTCAACCATCTTGACTCTGTCCTTTTATCTTTAGAACAATAACATAATTTGAAGCTTCCATGTCAGTAAGGAATTTTAAATAAGGACCTCAAAAACTACATATATTGGTAAAGAAGCAACTTCGGAAAAAAGTTCTTACCTGCATGGGCTGTGAACCAGAGTGGAAAACATGTTATTGCTACATTACAAAATAGGACATTCGAGATGACAGTATAACACATGGAGAAAGTACAATTGTACACACCCTAGATGAATCCTCTGTAATCTCGCATCAACATGAGTCTCCTCGTGTTACTGTTTCGCAATGCTAGACTGATCCGAACGGGCCTGAAAAAAGCAAAAAGTTCACTACATGATTCAACAAGCAAAAATCAATGGCATGGAAATAAGGAAAGGAATGCATTGTTGTTATCTCCTCCATCTTGTAAAAGGAAAGGGCATTCCATAAAACACTCCATGACAGAAATGTTTCTATGAAAAAGACTGGTTTATGCTTGCATTTTTTTACCCATAAAATTTACCTGGAGGCAAGTGCCGTTTGTAAATGAAACCTATTCAATTGGAATTGGTAACTGTGTCGTTCGCAGGGTCGAGTTATAATGAGCTTGCTAACATCTTGATTTATGCTTTTCATCTCGCAGTTGAATTGGATTGGGTTGAGACATCCGAATCACTGTCACTTCGACTTTCCACCAATTGGCCATTCAGAATCTCCAACACGTTGTCTGGTGGACATTTATCAGCAGGATTTTTTGGTGACATTTGACAGAAACATTCAGGCCAAGAATTCGTATAAAACGACTCTGGTTGAACGCGTTCATGTGGCCCACCAAAGTGTGTGCCGAGCATAACTCTCCTAATAGCTTCTTCAAAGCCTGCTGTCCTTCCGTTCTCTCTGTTGATGAAAACTGGTGCAAGAGCTTTCCTGTCTGGTCTGATTGTAGTCCGGAAGCCATAATACAGACGGTGGCCCAGCAAATTGTTGGCGAAGTTGCTTGGTCCATCATAAGTTGGCATGAAGATGTCGGAAAGGAGACAAACCATGTAGTCAACTGCAGACCCTGTCAATCCTCTCACATTTTCAAGAAGTTCTTCTGAAGATTCAACAGAGCTATGGTTCTCGAGACGGGGAAACAAAGCACGAAATGGCTTCATGAATCGTTCGCCACCGAAAAGCTCACCAGCCGCGAGATATATTCTGGTAGAATTGTCAAACCCCATGGACCGTAAAATGAGACCAACCTGCAGAACAAAGAAGAAGCCTAGCAGATCGGTGATTCTTTACCATATCATTTTTACATTCAATCAACTGGTTTTAAGCAAAGATATAGTCAAGTGTGTATGCGAACGTCACCTCCTCCGGAGTTAAGGGGCATTTTCCAATTGCCCTTCTTTCACTATAAACCAGTCTCTTCTTTGCAAAATTTTGCTCTCGATATTTCTTCAAGATTTCTTGTTCTTCAGGAGTAAAAATGTCAAAACACCTGCAAACCAGTAAAATAATGTAAATATACCATAACATGACTTCTCTTTCATAACAAATAAGAAATAGTCCGAGAAAGAAAGTAAAATGTAAAGCGGGTATGTCTAGGCCCCTCTTGTAATTTTCTTTGGGAAAAGGTGGTAGCAGTGTAAAAGAAAACCAATTATTGTAAGGCAGCCATCATCAGGACCTTGTTTCTTTTTCTTCTTTTAATTTCCCACAAATCATCAGGACCCTTGTTTCAAAATGCATTATCAAGATCAGTGAAGAAAACACTTACCCTGCAAAGGCCAGCATGTCCATCTCAAAACGAAGGTGAATAGACATGAAATGGCCTTGATTGCGGAGCTTATCAACTATTGATTGACTAATTCTTAAGATATGCGGCTTAAATCTCAGAGCGTGATAGTTAACCCTGCATCTTAATCTTTGGTATTCAGGATTGTCAATTTCTTCTGCTAAACGATGTGAGAATGGAGTGAGATATATAGCACCATGCTCCCTCATCTTCTCAAGAGCAACCGTAGTATACCAACTGATTGGGGCATCTCGAGGGGGTCGGAGCTGATTCAATTAAAGAGATTATGAACACAAACATATAATTCCCTACAGAAATTTTCTTTTAGAATAACGTCTGACTTTTTTACCTGAAAAGGTTTTATCTTCTTAGTTTTCCCATTCTTGCGAATATCTGGAATGCTATCCACAATTCGTACATCATACCTCAGCGTCCTTATAAAATTCTCCACATCATAGATACCATGAAAACCACTACACAAAATGAAATCAATAGTTACCAGGAATGTATTATAGAGGGTAGAATATATTGTGGAAAGAAAAACAAGATTTAGTTGAAAGTAGGAAAGTACTACACAATATAAAAATGGTAACTAGAACAGATTGAAGTACTGAGATAGATTTTCTTTTTGGACACAAAGGTACTAAGATGGATAGTTAAAATTTAAAATACCTCTTCTCATGCCAAAAGGAGTTTGCATCTAAGTCAGGTAGAACCAGTGTTGCATTCATAATCCGAGCAGCAAGAACTGCATTACATATCTAAAATATCCAAAATAATATTTTTATAATGAGAAACTCTCGCATAGAGGAAGGTGCAGAGACTAAACAAGAGCTTAAAAAACAAAAAGAAGAAAGCTATAGAAGAGACTCCAATTATTAATAATAACAAAATAACGTCACCACCAATGATCAAACTAAGTCAGAAAACCCCAAGTTGGCAATCCAACCATGCAAAAGTAGAAAGCCCCAGTTTTCAGGACATAAGTAGCATGTTTTTCCACTCAATTTTGAACTTCTATCTTACTTGAAGACAAAAAAGCTGAGAGTGCATGAAGAAAACTAGAGTTTAAGCTATGTAAGAAATACTAACAGCACTGCGTTGTTGATTCAGACCACCATTACAGCGAACCTTCAAGTAACCGTTGCTTTCATTCGGTGGAGCTGTCATTGTGTGATTGAGTTTTAAAATCTATCTTATCTAAAACAATACAACCATCATTTCTCAACATAAGCTAAAAACATGCAATATAATCTTGTTGCACGAGACAGTGATTTTTAAAGGCAACGAAGAAATACGTGGCCAATCAGATCGTGGAGCTGAAGACGGTCTCCAACCACCAGAATCAGCATGGCTCCAAAGTTCTTCAGCCTTGATCTGGCCAAACAAGAATAGAAAATGTCAAATTTCAATCGTGTTGAAATATTCAAACACTACCAATAGCTTTACCTATCACCTCCTCCATGTATCCAGAAACTAGTTCATGCGAGGTACCTTTCTTTTTGCCATCGTAATTCGTAAGGATGAAAAAATTTACCAGATGCAATTCTCAACCCCATATTGATAAAACGGCATCAAACAACTCTTTAATGTGAGGTAGCTAAGCTTACACTACATTTTAAAACTACAATGTGATCGTGATTTCACTGCTGACAATGAATTTAGGAAAACGAATTGAGATGATCACATTAGCGATACCGAAATTCCAGCAATAAAATAATGGATCGACGTACTTTTTTCCTATATTTCCCGAGTGGAAAAAGAATGAACGTAACCAGTTTCATGGAACTACCACTCTAAAGCTCTACTTCAACAATCTCGCGACAGCGGACATAAAGAGCAATTAATCACACCCAACAACCTCAACTAACCTCAGAGCGAGAGACGGATCCAAAGCCACCTTTACTCGTTGATGATACAAACAACAAAACCGTACAGATCAAGAGAAAAGCCACGGCGATTGATAACTTGCCCATCATGCCCTTCAATCCTCCTACACCTTGCTTCGCATGTGGCCGATGTAAATGTTGCCCCGATCTGCAACGAAGGAAGTAGGGATTCAAATTTTAAGACGAAGAGCAAACATCACAACCGTAAATGGGACAAATGTATGAGAAAACTAAGATCCAAGAACAACCTTCTCATGGCTGAGGAATGAAGTGTGGCACTGCAAAAAGCCGGAGTTCCTGCTTCGATTGGCAAGTTCAAGCACTGATTATCTGGAAGATGGTGCAAGAAACTGAATCAATTTCTTGGATATCTATCTACCGCCATACGCAAATTCGCGGGGCAATTGGCTGTTAAGCACAAGCGAATCAATAACGATGGCTCTTCTTGTTGTCCTGTTCGGGTCGGTTTGATGCCATTAACATTCATATTCATACCCGACCCGTTTCGTAAGCTTCCCCTACGTAAATTAATTTTTGGTTAAATATTTTAACAAATATCAGATTTATACACCTAATAATACTCCTTTAAACCATATAAAAATCCATAAAAATTAATTAACAATTTTACCAATAAGTAATTAATTAAGCCATTTATACTCTTAATTTAATTTTAAATTCTAACGNATCAAAATTTTTTAATCTCTTGAACGATGATATTGCTAGTATGTTTATAGCATTACGTTCTAAAAAATTATTTATCCATTTAAACATAACTGAAGTAATTAATATATTATAATTTTGAAAAAAAAAATATAAAAATCAAATCTTCACCCATTTATTAGTCTAAAAAATAGTTTTTATGAATTATGATATGAATTTAATCAATAATATAAGTCTTAACCTACGATTTTTTGGTTATTGGATTATGATTATTAATTTTTTTTTAATGCATTAAATTCAATTATTTGGTCTTTTATTTTTAAAAAACGTGTATATATCACAGAAATAGTATAGTTAAAAAAAAAGTAACAAAGTTAATCAAAACCGACCTTAGCTCAGTTGGTAGAGCGGAGGACTGTAGTGAGGTTTCTCAGATATCCTTAGGTCGCTGGTTCGAATCCGGCAGGTCGGATTTTCCTTTTTAATTCCGACTTTTTATTAACTAGACACGTGGAACTTGACAGTTTTGTTTTTATTATGCATAAAATAATGTTTCATGAATTCCTATTAAAAAAATAACGAAATAACTTTTTATGATAAAATATTTTATTTTATTTTATTTTAAAATAGATAACAATATTATTATTTTTTTAGTACAATAATAACAATATCTACCCTTTAATAAGATAAAATATTTTATTTTAAAATAGATAACAATATTATTATTATTTTTAGTAAAATAATAACAATATCTGCCCTTTAATTTGGAAGCAAGAAAAAATGATCATTAATTTAAATAATTTCTTTTAAATGATGTGATTTATATAAACATTCATCTATTTATTCATTTATATATATAATATCTAACGCCAATATCAATATTTTTATTTCAGGTATAATAAGATGATAATTCCAACATCGTCGAGTTGCTATACGCAAGATACACCAATAAATATAACATTATCGAGTACTGTATCCTATTCATTATGAATTTTGGAGTATGAGTCATTTTATCAAGTTTAAATCGCACGTAGTACTCCTATAAGGGCCACACTCACTTTTCAAACTCACGTTGCCGTGTTGTGATATGTTTAAACCAATAATTTACGGTATCGTCTAATTAAAAAATGAACTATTACATTCCTTCTATCGGGTTATAGACAATCTCGTAGTAAACCTGTCTTTAAGTCAAAGGGATTCAATTTTAAATAACATGAAAGTTGAGGGTCTAATTTTTATTATTTTATAATTTCAAAAGTCAAGTTGTAATGTGTAAACTGAGGGGGGTTTTGTGCTTATCATTAAAAGTTGGAGGACTTATTTGCAACAACCACTCTACTTAGGGGTAGTTTTGCAATTCCTCAAAAGAAATATATTTATATTTTAATTCGAGTGTAAAATAACTCTTATACTATATGTATACATATACAATTTTACACACACCAAAGGAGGGAAACCTATATATATTGTTCCGGTCACCTTCCTCCCGCCAAATAGCAAAACCCTAAAATCTATGTCGGCGAAGAACTCCAGGCCAGTAAGAACTGTACTGAATGTAAAGTCGGTGAAGTTCTGACTCTGGCAATCCGAGCTGAGAGTGATGTACGGAGGACCATCCAATTTCAATACTCGTGGCTCCCGCAGGCGGCAGCGCCGGAGGCAGAATCAGAAACAGCCGTCACAAGCGCAGTTTCCGGCTGCGCCACATTTGAATCCCAATGTCCCGGTTCAAAATCTTAATCTTCCTCTTCAAAATCGTAATGTGTTCATTCCTGGTCACCAGAACGTTAACTTCCCTATGCAGAACTCGAACTTGCCGGAGCAAAATCTTGGGTTTCAGTTCTCTCAGCCTCCCAGTCCAGGTTTCCGATTTCGTCAACCTTCCAGAACAGGTTTCCAGCCGCAAAGTTCGACTACGAAGTCAGCAGAAGGAATCGCGAGGATCAACCACGCTGTAGCCAAGGCACACAGCGATCTTCTTGTGGCTGGGGAAAGCATCTCAGCTTGGAAGGTCTCGCAATTAGCGCTTTCAATTCTCCAGGTCGATTCCTGGGATTATTTGGGGTTCCGTATGCAGGAAGTCGATGCTCTTCACCGCCTCATTGTGATGGAAGGGAAGGTAACGTGAGAAAATACGTTTTTAACTTCACACGCACGCACGCACACACACACACACACACACACACACACACTTCTGCTTGATTTATCACACACTCTTCTGCTTGATTTATCTGATAATTATTGGGTATAGAGTCTATTTTAAGTATGGATTCTCCGGGAACTTGTGTTGACTGGAATTATAAGCAGTAGCCTACTAGGGGCTTATCTAGAAGGAAACTCATGTGGGTCAGGCCAAGCGCTGGCCGGGGGGTTCACGGCGGCGGAAGGGGAGACTGACAATCACTTCCAGTATGAAAACGGAAGATATCAATTTTGATAATATTGTTGGAAATATCGTTCGCAACATTTCCTTCCGCATATTATGGGCTTCTTTCGCTTTGTATGCAGTCGTGGGCAATAATCGTTCGCAAGCAATGATAACTAGTGATGTTGTATTGTTGGTTGTCCAATGCCTGTAGTCTGTGTGATACCTGAGCAGATAAAAACTAAGAGTCTATAAGTCAACGGCAATGCCTTATAGATTTTTAAAATTATGTTTTTTTTAGTAAAAAGAACAGCTTTCTAAGCAAGATAAATTTTAAATTACCTTAAAAGATTATTCTTCAATCGTGCTATAGTTTGTTTAACTGTTTTCCTTCATTTTTTCCCTTTCAAAAATCTCTGAACTAAGTTTTATAGATCGTTATTAGGGGGAAGTGATAAGCTTAACATTCTTCTCCCTCTATCTATAGAACAAAAATATCACATGTGAACCAGCTAATATGGATTAGAAGGTCAGTTGGCCTTTTCAGTCTGTGTCAGTCTGTAGTAGTAGCACCAGAGATAACGAAAGGTCACATCATGTTTCCTCCAAACATAAACGGGGGCTATCAAAATTTCCGGTCAAACGTAGATTAACTCCAACAAGTTACTGATATTGTCTATATTGGTTTAGATCAATGCATTTATTCACTGCTTTGTGGGGGTGAGAAGAATCACTACATTATATGAATTGGAGAAGGCTATATGCAAGGATGAGGGAGTTAAGCAATTTGAAGAGCTGAGACTGGGCCCTTTTCTGCGTCATCCTCTTGTATTGCATTATTTCTCAGTGAATTCTGAGGTAACTGAAGTATTTAAAATAAAGAGTGAGGAGATTATTTGTTATCTTTCGGAGTTCATGGATGTGGATGCTTGTAGAAACAAAAATATTATGGTCGAAGACTTTTTGGACTTCATTTCCAGGAAGCGATCGGTTACAAAGAAGGAAATGCTGGGTATACGTGTTCAAAACTTGGAGTACGTAATTCTATACTCTTGGGCATTGCTTCACTAGTGGAAGAATGAGAATATTTACATTTATGGTTCATGCATTTATAGTTATAAATATTTAATATGAGGCAGGCTAGTTTGTATTTTTATTTTGATGTTCTGAATTCGCTTTTGGTTATATAGTGAGAGGAACTTGTTGTTGTAGGACCCATATATCTGTTATTCGAAAAGCTAGAAGATCGGAAGATGACATTCTTAGCAAGTATCTAACAAAATCTAATGAGAAACGCCGGAAGCGACCTCTTTTCTCAATGAAGAAGCAACAGCTAGATGAGCATTTTAGTGCAATATCTCAGCGAGTTGAATCATCTTCCTCTGTTCCCAAAGACTATTGTGGCAAGCATGTTAGATTTTCCTCTGAAAGCTCAGGAGATGAAGACAGTGATGATAACACGCACGAAACTGAAAAGAATGGCAACCATTCTAGCTCCGATCTAAAAGTTCCATTGCAAATTAATAAATGTTACGCTGGTTCAAGTAGCTGTCCTTACCCATCTGCAACTGAAGAGGTGGCGCGGCTTGGGTTGAATGGTGAAGTAAGTGCCCATGCCTCTCCTATTGGCAGCCAAAAGGACAGTATAGGTAATGGTACATCCAAAAGGAAAAGGAAATCTGGACATCAAATGCACACTACTTTTGGATCCCCAACATTAGGTAAAAAAGTCAAGGTAGAAGCCAGCGTCCTCGAAAAAGAAAGTTTTGATAATTCTGATGAAGGCAGTGGCGATGAAGCGGAATGTAAAATTACAAATAATTCTTTGAGGATGTTCATCACAACATGGAAGGATGGATGTAGAGATGCAACTGCGCCAGAGGTGTGCTACTTCTTTTTACTTTTACTGATTTCTATCTCTTATTATGTTAATATGAATTCTGCATGTAACACACTACAGATGCTAACAACTTCATGTTAATTTAGACTTTCCCGGTGATTAGCCCCCCTGGCTAATTGGTTTTTAAATAAATTAACCTCAAAATCAAAACTGTTATTTATCATCATATTTTTACTTTTTCAATGTTTCTATTTCTTATAAATGAAATTTAATTTTGAATTTCGCTTTCTACATATATCTGGTGTGGTTAAGAATATCATCAAAGATTCTAAGTGGCAACAATTTCCAACCGCTCAACATCCTACTACGTGGCTTTAATATCTTCATTAACAGACCTTGTCATGCAAGAAACAACATTGATTTCTTCTACCACTTTTAACTATTTTTGTTTCCCTTGAATAAAATTTATTTGGAAATAATTTATGTAATATTCTACTCCCTTACGAAATATTGATAATTTCTAGGAAGATAAGCCTTAAGGCAATACAAAATGATACCAACCAATAGGAGAGTGCTGGTAATCTCTCCTCCCCAATTCTTTCCAAGGAGAAAGTAACAATGGGATCTAGAATGACGATTTCGAGGCTTTTTTTTTTAATGCCTTTTGGCAAAATGTACAGCATATGTCCTCAAGTTGAAGTGCCAATCATAAGAATTTTTGTAACTACAGAAGCTTTTGATGAGGTTGGGAATTTTTGTAATGTTACCCAAAAGGCATTGGATGGTTGTTTATTTACTTGAGCATTTAGAATTGGATTTTAGAACAGGATCATATGTTTTCTTGTTTATTTGTTAAATCAAAGTGGGAAAGCTAAATTGATTCTGTATTGTAGGTACTCAAACGGATGTTTCACCATTATGGCATAAAACTTGGATCAAGAATAAGCGTGAGATCAATGATATCATCTTACCCATTCATTGGATTACTCAATGTCGCTGTAAGGGATTTATTGTGTTGGACATTGTTTATTATATATATATGTAACTTATTAGTCTTATCTTCTTTAGTGTAGTTCTACTCTTACTAATTGAGGGCTTCTACGTATGCCTATATATATATATATATTTAACTCTAATATAGAATGAGATGAATTATGCTCCCACGGTATTTCAGAGGTTTGCAACATTGGTTCATAACCCATTTTATTACCTATGTGCAAATAATTCGTAGTCTTTAATTTGTTCTGAAAAATGAGGTTTTGTTTTATGCATTTTTTTTTAAATAATTGGTGACTATGTAGATAACTGTAGAAAACTAGACATATATTTATTTAGTAATGCGGTATATCAACCATGACAACTCTTATGTGAAAAAATAATGCATCATTCATACTGGAGCTAGAGGCATATGCATTTCATATATCGTTTAAGCATCATCAGTGCATACCAATCTAGAATGACTGATGGTTTACTTATATCATGATGGTTTACTTATATCATTCTGTCCATATTATTTAATTTTAATTTCTGATTACACAATGTATGACTGTTGATGTAGGGTATTTTTGCTTTGCTTATCTTGTGATAAGTACTTTAAGCTACTTATTTTTCATTGCTGTCTTTACTGCAGGTTTCATCTATTAAGAATGGGATGTGGGACAGCATTTATGATTCTCTACAAACAATCAATCTGCATGAACTGACTAATACACATGTTGAGAAACAACCCGTATATGAGTGCATAGATGTAGGTCCAAGTGCAGAGGGCGCTCTTATTAAGCATGTTCCGAAGTCTACATATGGTGAGTAGTGTTTACTTCCTGGGCTTTTCATCATTCTTGACGCTGAAGTTAATATATCAGATGGATGTTGTACTGATTTAGTTCTTCAAAAACAACACAGACATAGACAAGCAAGCAAGAACTTGATATTGCTTCCTTGGATTCGAAATGCTTTAGTCCATTTATTTATTTATTTTTTATTTTTATAAAAAACTGAAAACTTCATTGAAAAACAAGGGGAAATCTAAAGGGTTAGGTGTAGAGGAAACCCCTGCACAAGCACTACATGATGAGAGCCTTCCAATCGTCAATTATCATCGATAGGCTATAGCTTCAAAGGTGGAAGACTTATCTTCAAAAGTCCTAGTATTCCTTTCCTTTGGAATGTGCCAAAAAAGAGCTCTAACAGATTAGTTCTTCAAAATCTTTGATTTTCCTCTGAACCAAGGGTTTCAAGAAGCCAATTGTCCACTTTCTTTGGAAGACAAAGTAACAGCCGTAACTTTCCCAAAATGAAGTGGCATTCTTTGAGTGGTACCTTTTCCTGGAAATATGTTGAGCTGTACCGTTTTTTGTTTCAGTTTTGTTTAACAATCTTCTAAATTTTGAATAAGATTATAGGTCAGAAATTATATTGGGAACTAATTACGATTAAACTCCTGGAGGAGAACTGTTTGTGATGTTGACTCGTAAAACTTGAAATGGTTGAGTTGAATTGAATGATCATAGAATTTGCAGTTCCGTTGTTTGATTTTGCTTTATATGGTACATATGATACATGTTGGAACTCTAATGTGTTTGTATCAATATTTTACTTCTACAATCTTGAAAATAATATTGGAAATGAAAATGATATAACTTTATTATTTTTATTTTTCTTAAATCTTAGGCATCACTGTCGAAGATATCCTCAACAAAGTTGGTCAGCATATCAAGTCTGAGCAGGAGATCCACAGCAATGGTCAGTTTCTCCTGGAAAATAGAATTCACACTTTGAAACAGCTTTGCAGCTGTGAGTTCTGGCTCGTGGAGCAATTTTCTGTCAAGGATTTTAAGTCTCTTGGTCATGGGGACTTTTTTACTTTCTTACAGAAGCATTCCTCTATGCTCCCTGATGAGCTACGCAAGTTTCTTTTGCCTGAGATTTCTGGAAAATCCCCTTTGGAGGCTTGCATGTTACAGCGTCAGTTAGTGAATTTAGTAGCACAAGCTTGTAATAATTTATCTGAGAATGAAATAATAAGTAAGCAGATGATATATACCCTTCTTACTCAACAGTTTCCCTCGATCAGTTTCAAACTGACTGAAAATGGGTCTTCGGAAGATTTTATGGAGCTTGTAGGGCAGCAAAAGAACAGTGTTGTTTCCAAGTGTGTCATGTTTTCTGCTTCATTATTAGGGAGATGCCATTTAAGAGATTCTTTGGCCACAATGAATGATTTATTGGGTGCCACTTCAGTTACTGCTGAAGTTGGTCAAGGATTGAGAGCCATTGAATCTGTGACATCAGAGGATGCTATCAAAGTCTTGATTAGAGCACCAATGTTGTTGGATTTGAACTTATGGTCTCATTGGGATATCTTATTTGCTCCGGCTCTTGGTCCTCTTGTAACCTGGTTGCAGAATGAAGTTAATATAGAGAACTTTTTGTGCATGGTTACCAAAGAAGGGAAAGTTATACGAATAGATCACACAGCTACTGCTGATTCATTCATGGAAGCTGCACTGCAAGGATCTCCATTTCAGACCGCGGTGAAGCTTTTATCTATCTTTGCTTTAATTGGTGGAGAAAAATATGTTCCCTTATCCCTTCTTAAACACCATGCCAGCCGTGCTTTTGATGTTATTAATAACTCTGTTGAAAATACAGAAATATTTGGAAATTGGGCTCAGAGGCATGAAAAGGTGCTCGAGCAGGTTTCTGCTGGTAATTTGAGTGTTGAATTGAAGAAGAAGATTGATATGAGGAACAAAGCAATTCCCCTATTGTCTAGGTTTTTTGTTGATTGCCTCGGTTATTTGCCAGCAGAGTTTTGTTGCTTGGCTGCAAATATATTGCTTTCTGCCATATGTTCTGTCATTAAAGATGCTGCTTCAGCTATTTTACACGAGTGTTGGAAACCAGAGCAGCGTCTTATGCTTCATGAAATAGGCCTCTCTCTTGGTGTGCTGGAGTGGATTCAGGACTATCACACAATTTCTTCTAGTGCTTCTTCAGATCTGTTCACTGATGCATGCTTGAATGACAGGTTTGAGATAAACAGAAATTTGCACATCGGTGGTCTTTTGACTAAGCATTCTGTTTCAGAACAAAATGTCTCTTTCTCTATTGAAGAGAATATGTGTAATGAAAAAATGAGCGTTCCTAGCACAGACTGTTCTACCAAAAATTTTAATGATGTAAATGCCCTCAGTTATATGTCACCTGCTTCAGAACCTGATGGAAATAAGGATGCGGATCAGATCATTCAATCCATCAGGCATGATGAATTTGGTCTCGATCCAGATCTTCCCAATTCTCAGACTGGTATACTGAGGAAGCAGCATGCTCGCTTAGGAAGGGCTCTTCATTGTCTTTCGCAGGAGCTGTATTCTCAGGATTCACATTTTCTGCTTGAGCTGGTGAGCAGGGCTATTGTCTTTACCGATTAGATTTATTTCCTTCATTGGTATATATTATTTCTCACTTTATTTTTGGATAAGAAAGATATTTATTTTTCGTTATATGAAAGTATAACACACGTAATATGGAAAAGAAAACTAAAACAATTTCAGAGCTGCACATAAAAAAATGGTGTCAGTACATCGTACTAGTATGTATTGTTCCTGCACAATATTGCTCCTCAACTTCTTTTCTAGACTTTATTTCTCACTAGACAGTAATTTGGTTACAATTATGTGACAAAACCCCACCTGTTTTAGTATCTGAAGTATCAACTGGAACTTAACAGGGGTTCTTTGTATTTAGTCAAGTCCATACCATGCTCTAAAAATAACAACATTTTGATTGCATTAAGACCATCCTGTTGGTTCTTTTCCCAAACAAATTTACCTTTTTGTGGACAACTGGTTAGGGGTTGATGTATTTGAGTTATTTTTTAAAAATATAAAACTGCTACAAGTGTAGAAGAATCAAGGAAGTGTTGTATCCCTCAAACTGTTCTAGGTATCAGCCAACGTTTGATGACTTAAGCTTTTCAAGGATCAACCTATGGCCTGTTACAAATTACATAGCCAAAGAGTAATTTTAAAACCATAAAGATGTGTATTTTGAGATGTACCGTTCTCAAATGTTTTGCATGGTGTTCATTTTGTGAAATTTCTAAGTGTTAGAATTTCAATAAAATAAACATCATCAAAGAGATTTAAAAAAGGTGCCAGAAGCTGTATCATTTATGTATTTGTTCTTGGTGTATAAGATAATCCAAAGGGGTATGAAAAGCCATGCTTATAGGATTTCAAATTTCTCGAATGTTAAGTCCATTTCATCCACCAAATTTGATCTCACTACATAAAGTTCAAAATATCTATTTGATGGACATGATTTATTGCATTCATCTAATCAATCTTGTTATTAGGTTCAAAATGCTGATGATAATATATATCCATCAAGTGTCGAACCCACTCTAGCATTCATTTTTGAGGAGTCAGGTATTGTTGTTTTAAATAACGAGGAAGGCTTTTCTGCTAAAAATATCAGAGCACTCTGTGATGTTGGGAGTTCAACAAAGAAAGGATCAAATGCTGGATATATAGGGAAGAAAGGCATTGGCTTCAAATCAGTTTTTCGGGTATGTTAAGGGTATCATTATGTCACCTCTGTCTTCATTGTTTACTAAGATATTTCCATCTGAGTCCTTTATTCTATCTTCCTTTGGTGGGTTGAGGTCTTCCTCTTCCTCTTATGTAATTTCAAGCATCAAAGAAGTGTTTCACGTCTTCTCTTAAAGAAATAAATAATACATTGATCATTTATAACTTTGTATATGTTTATCAGTTTTCAGCAATTACATCTTTTGTCCGCTCTTCCTCTCTCTCTTTTGTATGGTGTCCTTTCAATTTGTAGTCTGTTCTGATGGGTATGGGGTGCTCTTTCTGCAGATCACAGATGCTCCTGAGATTCATTCCAATGGGTTTCATGTTAAGTTTGATATAAGTGAGGGGCAGATTGGTTTTGTCTTACCAACTATCATTTCTCCTCGCAATGTTAACTTGTACAGTAGGTTGGTTTGCAGTGCCTCTGATCAGCAGGATACAAATATTTGGAACACTTGTATTGTGCTTCCTTTCAAATCAAAACTATCTGGAGGAGGAAATTTGATCAATAATATTGTGAATATGTTTGTGGATTTCCATCCGTCTTTGTTACTCTTTCTTCACCAACTCCAGTGTATTAAGATCAGAAACTTGATTGACAATTCACTTATTGTTATGAGAAAAGAAATTGTTGGAAATGGCATCATTAAGGTTTCTCATGGGGAAGAAAAAATGACATGGCTTATAGTATCAAAAAAGTTGAAGGCTGACGTTATCCGTCATGATGTCCAATCTACTGAGATCTCGATTGCATTTACACTCAAGGAAGAAGGGGATGGGATTTACAGTCCATTTCTGGATCAACAACCAGTTTTTGCATTCCTTCCTCTAAGAAAGTATGGCTTGAAGTTTATTATTCAAGGCGATTTTGTTTTACCTTCGTCCCGAGAGGAGGTGGATGGTGATAGTCACTGGAATCAGTGGTTGTTGTCAGAGTTTCCTGGTTTGTTTGTGAGTGCAGCCAAATCTTTCTGTTCTCTTCCATGCTTTGAGAGCTGTCCAGGGAAAGCTATTGCAGCTTATATGAGTTATATTCCACTCATTGGAGAGGTACATGGGTTTTTTTCTAATCTTCCTCGATTAATTATTTCGAAGTTACGCATGTCCAACTGCTTACTTTTGGAAGGAAAACAAAGTGAATGGGTTCCCCCATACAAGGTTTTAAGAGGTTGGAACGAACAAGATCGTATTCTTCTTCCGGATAATTTGCTTCATGAACATCTTGGGATTGGATTCCTAGATAAGGATATAATCTTGTCCGACTCTCTAGCAAGAGCATTGGGTATTGAAGAATATGGGCCTAAAATTCTTGTGCAGCTTATATCCTCTCTATGTCAGAATCATAATAGCCTCAAATCAATGGGACTGGTTTGGTTGGGCTCTTTTCTAAATGTACTTCACAACATGCTTTTTCAATCGTCTCGGCAAACGTCATTAGAGTTGGAAAGGAATGCTGATCTTGTAAAATCTGTTCAGAAGGTTCCACTAATTCCTCTCTCAGACGGTACCTATAGCTCCATAGCTGAAGGTACAATATGGTTACACTCTGATTCCTCAAATACCACAGTTGATGGCAAGTACGGACTCGAAGCTTTCCCAAATTTGATTGCTAAGATTCGTGTAGTTTGTCCAGCCTTCCTTTCTCTTTTCTCTGTTGATGACTCACAAATGGATGCGCCTTCAGTGGGGAATATTAGCAGGATGCTTCATAGGATCGGTGTTCAACGTTTATCTGCCCATGAAATTATGAAAGTACACGTCATTCCAGTTATATCAAATGAATCAAATCTAAATAGCAACAAAAATTTAATGACAGAGTATGTTTGTTTTATAATGACTCACCTGCTATCGAGTTGTCCTGAATGTCACACAGATAGGGAGTTTATCATTTCGGAGTTACGTAACAAGGCCTTGATTTTGACCAATCATGGCTACAAAAGACCTGTTGAGGTACCAATTCATTTCAGTAAAGAATACGGCAATCCCATTGATATAGACAAGCTCATGAATATGGAAATGAATTTCCATGAGGTTGATGACACCTATTTGAAGCACCCAGTAACCCAATCACTCTCTGGCGGACTCACAAAATGGAGAAGTTTTTTCCAAGAAATTGGTATCACTGATTTTGTTCATGTAGTTGAAGTTAACAGGAGCATTGCTAACATGCCACATAATGTTATGATGAATAGAATGTTGGATCCAGAGCTGATATCTTCTGGTTCAGTGGTTAAAGATTGGGAATCACCAGAGTTAACTCATTTATTAACCCTGTTATCCACGCATGGAAACCAAGAGAGCTGTAAATACCTTTTGGAGGTTCTTGATACTTTATGGGATGATCATTTGAGTGACAAAGTTGTGGGTCACTTCATTTCTAAATCTGGTGATTCTATCAAACAGTTTCAGTCTGCTTTTATGAATAGCATTTGTGATGTCCAATGGGTAGTATCAAGTGCGGACGACAAGCGTCACTACCCGAAAGATTCGTATTTTGACTGTGATGCAGTGCGCTCAATCCTTGGAACCTTTGCTTCTTATGCTGTTCCAAAGGTCAGTTAATTAGCTGCATTTCAAGTAAATTTTCCTCTCTTTTTATGATATCCTCTAAGGCTAGAACTTTTGTGAGGTGCTTCCTGACGCTTTTTCCCATGTATCAAGTTTTTGGAAGAAAATAAATTAATCTTTATAGACCTGTAGATGTTGATCTGTATTCTCATTGTTGCAACAGGTTAGAAGTTCAAAGTTGGTACGTGATATTGGGTTCAAGACTCGAGTTTTGCTCGATGACACTTTTGATATTCTAAAAGTGTGGAGAACCCAGAAACCTTTCAAGACAAGGTACTAATCTCTTTATAATAGTGTTAATTTACATAACGACTACAAGGAATTAGTAAAATTGAAAGGAGCACAATAGTTTGAAAACATTTCATAGAATCTCAGGGATACGCGAACTTCTCTTTGTAAACATCTTCAATTATAGGCTTGACTTTGTTTGATCTTGTCCTAAACTATCCATTTATATTGCCTTCTTTGATATGCCAGCATATCTCAAATGTGCACTTTCTATACATTCTTGTGGAATGAGATGGCTGCATCAAAACAGAAAATTTTGGAGGAATTGCATTCAGGGCCTTTTATATTCGTCCCTATTGTAGCTGACTCTAGGCACGAGGATGTGGTGTCGGGTATATTTTTGTCTCCTAAGGCAGTATATTGGCACGACCCCATTGGCGCTATTGACAAGATTAAGGATGCTCATCTTCAACGCCGCTTGACAAACACGGCCGATTGTCCCATAATCAAGAGTTTATGCAGTATTTATCCAGGGCTTAAGAATTTTTTTATTGATGAATGTGGAATACATGAATACCCTCCTCTAAGGAGTTATCTTCAGATTTTGAAACAGTTATCAGCTGTTGCTTTGCCTTCACAAGCTGGTGATATAGTAAGTCATATCAATAATAGATGTTCTTTTCTTACAAATGATAACCACTGAAGTGATACTTTCATGTATTAGGTATTCCAAGTCTTTCTAAAATGGGCAAATGGACTAAAATCAGGACTCCTGGGTTCAGAAGATATGGCTTACCTGAAGGAATGTATCGGAAACTCCGAGTTCATGGTCCTTCCCACGGAACAAGATAAATGGGTTTCGCTTCATCCTTCCACTGGCATTGTGTGCTGGTGTGATGATAAGGAATTAAAACAGCAATGTAAGAATATGGGCAAAATATATTTTGTAGACTTCGGTGAGATCGACAGTGACAAAACCGAGGTTTTCCGGGCACAATTCTCTCACCTCTTGAAAGCTTTAGGGGTTCCTCTTCTTTCTGAGGTAACCTTCTCTCATTTGTTTTACCTTTACTGCATGTGGACCATAATACATTGAAAATATTTTAGGAAAGTCCTGTTTCGAGGGATTTCATAAGCATGATGTAAAAAATCTCGATTCATTGTCGAACTTTGGACCTTTTATAAGATAAATTGTATTGTTGAAACTTCTAGAACTCCGGGGACCGAACTGAAAATAGGCATTGTAGACATTTCACGTAAAGGCCGCCTGATGCTTCGCAAATGAGAATGATCTAATTGACTGTGCTAACAAGCTCTACGAATTCCACACGTTGATTGTGTTTGTTTTTTCGTATAGATACTATCGTGTTCACCGATTAACTATTTATGCAGATTGTAACTCATGAAGCGAAATATTATGGTCTGAGGGACTCTAGCTTCATGACTTCATTAATGAACTGGGCTCTTCCTTTTGCTCAGCGCTACGTGTATAGCGTACATCCCGACAGATATGCTGAGCTTAAGCAATCTGAATTCGACATCCTGAGTCGTCTGCAAGTAATTGTTGTTGAAAAGCTGTTCTTCAGAAATGTTATAAAGAATTTCGGACGTGCTTCTGATGAACAGATTCCATGTAGCTGTCTTCTGCAGGTAATTTAGTCATTGATTCAGTCCTTTTGCTAACAGACTTCTAATTTAGTCATTGATTCTGTATGAATTTCTCATATTATGTTTTTGCAGGATAATATTTTATACACAACCCAAGACTCGGGTTCTCATTCGTTGTTTATGGAGTTTTCTCGTTTGCTATTTGATGGAGCTCCCGAGCTTCATTTGGCCAACTTCCTTCACATGATCACCGCCATGGCCGAATCGGGTTCTTCCGAAGAGCAAACAGAGTGTTTTATCCTGAATACTCAAAAGGTCACAAAACTTCCCAAGGAGGAACCTGTTTGGTCTGTCTCATCTGTCACCTCAGTCGTTGAGTCTCACAACTTACTTCAAACCTTACCAAACAGCCAAGGGTCATCTTCCAAGGCTAAAGATAAAGCAAGAAATTGGCCACCGGTCGACTGGAAAACGGCTCCGGGTTCTAGTTATGCTCGTGAAAATGGTCTCAAAACACAACCAGGAAGCTCACTGCCTCACAACCGATATGCAGAAAACGCGTTTATAGTCGTCGACAAGCAAACAGAGAACTTGTCTCCAGTTTCAACAGCCACAGACTGGACCTATGAAGATGATTTATCTGCAAAGTCGGTAGCATCTGTTGTTAAAGGCAGTGGTGATAACATTGGGTCTCAGTCCGATTCGCGTGGCTTTGCCTGGAAAATGCAGCTTAGAACTCGCACCATCGATCCAGCACAGGCAACGGTAACTGGGAGACTCGGCGAGCACGTCACCTTCAAATATTTCACTGAAAAGTTCAGTGACACAGTAGTTAAGTGGGTTAATGAGGACTCAGAATCTGGATTCCCCTTTGATATAATTATAGGAGACAACGAGGAGAATAGACAGTACATCGAAGTGAAATCAACCAGATCTGCAAGGAAAGATTGGTTCGACATATCAATGAGAGAATGGCAATTTGCAGTCGGAAAGGGAAAATCATTCAGCATTGCACACGTTTTATTATTAGCTAATAACGTCGCCCGGGTCTCGGTTTTTAAGAACCCAGTTAAACAATGCCAGTCGAGCAAGCTCCAACTGGCTCTTTTAATGCCCAAGCAAAAGGAGTACTCCACTGTCTTCTCCTCCTGAAATAGCAGCTCCTTGGTTTTATTTTCGAGCTCGTTGTCAAGACGGAGAATATCTCGATCCAGCTCGCTCATTGTCGAGATGGAGAATATCTCAATCCAGCTCGTTGTTGAGACGGAGAATATCTCAATCCAGCTCGCTCGGAGGCTGGATTTTCTCAGCAGTCGCAAGTTATAATCTGTGAGCACCAGCAGCGGGCTGGCTAGTCTTTAATTTTTGTACATCCTGCAGTGTTATTCATTGTACATAATTACTTAGCAAAGCTCTAGTGTTATTCATTGTACATTATTTGCTATGCTTTCAAAATCAGTCCTAGATTTATTTTTTATTTTTTATTTTTTATTTTGCTTTTTAGTTATAATAATATCATTAAGTCTAATATTTTTCAATGTTTATCCTTCAAATTATTAAATAAAGTATCATATTATAAAATTTATATATAAAATTATGGATGTGAATTCCCCAAATTTGCATTCAATATCATTTTAGGGTGATTTTTGCATATTTTCCTTTTAACCATAATAATTATTTTATTTTTATGTTAAAATATCATTTTTGGTCTATGTAATTTGAGCTTCATTATTTTTTAATTATAATATGACTAACTTTTTTAAAATAAATTTTTTTGAAAGTATAAAAATTAAAATAAACAAAATAACTTAAATATCGCCGCCTAGAAAACCATGGTTGGTCGACATGTCGAATCACTATGAAGTGCAAAAGATGTGTCGTTTATATTTACAACACGAGAGCCTCAAGGAGAGTAAACAAAGGGTAAACCTTCTTCAAGGCCCAGAAGCTCGTGCCTCTACCATCACAGTCATCAATGGCGTTAACCTCTCGTTCTGCGATCCGCACTGCGACCAATCTCTCCAATAACCTTCTACGCTCCTTCTCCACTTCCATCAAGTCCACTCACCATAACAATCACCAGCAGACGCACACATACTTGGAGGCGAGCGCCTTTGTTGGAAGCTGGGAGGCGCCGAAAGACCCTGAGGAAGCGCAGGCCAAACTCGCTCTGCTCCGAAGGGACTACGCGAAGCAGGTGAAGCAGGTGCGCAAGAATTACATCCAGGAGGTCGAACTCTTGAGGCTCGAAAAGCAGCGCAAGGATGAAGCCAAGAGAGAGGCGCTTAGGGTTGCCAATGAGGAACGCAAGAAGCTTAAAGCCGAAGCTGCGAAAGCCCGAGCCGAAGAGCGTAAGGTTGCTGATGAAGAGTTCCGACGGACTTTGGTAAGTGATTTCCTTATCTTCTTGAACATTTACATCGTGAGATATTATTGTTTGAAGATCTTAATTGGAAAGAATTTGATTGGAAATGCATCCGTTGCATCTTCCAATCTATCTGGATTCAAAGAGCAATCTATTCATTTTTCTTTCAATGATTTGGGAGAAGTGCAATCTCTTGTCTCATCCTCAGTCGAACAGTTTCCTGGATTGAATTTGTATATTTACTCTTATAGTGTAAGATCCACGTCGATTGGAGAGGGGAATGAAACACCCTTTACTCTATAAGGGTGTAGAGACCTTCCCTACAAACCGCGTTTTACAAATGGGGACCTCTCCCTAGCAGACGCCTTTTAAAAACCTGAGGCTGAGGGCGATACGTTATGGGCAAAAGCAGACAATATCTGCTAGTGGTGGGTTTGGCTGTTACAAATGGTATCAGAACCAAACAACAGGCACCGCCAGCGAGGACGCTGTTTTCCAACGGGGTAGATTGTGAGATTGTGAGATCTTACATCAATTGGAGAGGTAAACGAAACATTTCTTATAAGAGTGTGGAAACCTCTTCCTAGTAGACGCGTTTTAAAACCATGAGGTTAACGAAGATTTCGATTAGGAACTTTTAATTTGACTTGCTGATTGAGTAAGTGTGTGGAGCTTTTGAACTAAAATTGAGCCTCCAAGGGTCACAACAAATTGAGTCCTTGTGGAGCTTTTGAACTAAAAGTTCTAAAATTTGGTACAACGAAGTTGGATGATTTTTTAAGGTGTTTAGTGAAGTAATAAGCACTTTTGGGGTTTTTTTAAAACTTTAAATTTCATCGGGGAGCCAAGTCAGTGAGTCTACTTTGTTTGACAATGCCATAGGGACAAGGTTAAGGCTTAATTCGGCCCACTCCGTTGCTTCATTATCCTTTCAAAATTCGTTGACAACATTCCACGTTTCTTTAATCGTGGCTTTTTTGCTATGAGAGAGCCTGTACTTCAAGGCTAGCGTGGTATTTTCAATCCATGTGCATCCCCCATCACCCACCTTATAGCAGGTTCGGTTGGTGATGAAGTTTTGATGTTTCTTTATGTACTTTCAAGGCCCTTTTGTAGTAGATGGAGGGGTGATTTTTGTTTGATGTAGGAGTATATTTAGCCCTTATAAAATTTCTTTGTAAAACATTTTCTTCATAATGATATCTCCATATTCATTTGGGAGGAGAGCTTTGTTCTTCCTCCTTATCGAGAGAGGACCGAATCCTGGTCACCAAATCTTGTGTTCAAGTGAAAAGATGACCAAACTTGAAAGGACTTGGCCACCCTCTCACGTCTCCCTATTCTTAGATTAACTTCCAAATTGACATTGCTTGGAATAAGGGGCTTGATTTTTCATATAATGTGTTCTTTCTGAATGACTGCGTATGATTAGTTTATGATTATTATTCTGATCTTAGATCATGATTTCATTAAATTCATCTTACGTCGTATGGACCTTATCGTATTGACATTCCATAGCCATGTTTACTGGATCGATTCGATTGATATATACTCTTTTACGTGGTGCATGTAATGCCTAGTTTATGCTTGGTAGGAATTTCTCCAACAAAGAAAACAAGGACAGAAGTGCATAGTGTCACAATTAGGCATTTCAGCATGCTAGGGGCAACACGCCTTGGACAAGCATGACCGTGACACCTAGCCTATGTGAACATCGGTTTGACCATCTTGAAATCACTTCTTAAGCTAAGCAGCAGGATATTAGTTCAAAAGGATAGAAAATATTATCTTGTTCTTGCATTTCATTCTTCGATACGACGATGATATCCGTTACGATTAGATTCGTACAATCATCTAATGCGATTCGCTTGATGTGATGTAGATGAAAGAAAGAGGTGAGAAGCTTGAGCATTGGAGAATGATGGAAAAGAAGAGAGAAGAGAAGAAGAAAGAAAAGAACGAGGTAATAAGAAGGCAGAGTTCCATGTGGGTTGATGAAAAGAAGTTGGAAGAGAAGCTGTTAGACGCCATTGTTAATACCATCCCTCTCTGAGCTTCCCTTGCCAGTTCTCTTTTTTGACTGATTAAGGTTGTTCCAAGTTCTTACAGCTTTAGATCATTATTACCAGATTCTGACTCATAAGGTTTTGTTCACTTTTACATTATACTGTCCTCATCATATTTCAACTCTTTATGGTTTGTAGGTTCAAATCTACCCTTCCTTTTTATTATTATTATTCATAATTCATATTACGAGGCAAAATATATATATATATATATATATATATATATATATATATAGATTTCGTCTATAGGCATGAAATGAGGTCTATTATCGACCTCTCTATATGAAAGCGTGCAGAGGAATTTCCTACCATGAGTTCGATTGGATCTAAGCTTCTTCCCTGGTAGAGGTACCGGTCACCCAAATTCTCGAGTTTGAATAGGGTCAGGGAAGCGAAGCTTAATGAGCTTTCTGTCGGCTGACCACTACATAAGCTGCTGTGGACGCTTTCTTTTTTAAGATAGCAAGGAGGCAATTTGTTCGTTGGGCCAATGAGAACTACCTCTGACTTTTGTGTTTTGAAAGGAATGTTGTTGACTCAACAAAAATTCGTTGCTAAGACCTAGAATCACTCTTGAGAAACGGCCTGATTTACATACTTGTTCTCTGCTGCGAACTGGGAGCCAGACCTAGCGCGTATATATATATACATATCAATTTAAATATTTTACAATTATTCAAAATTTTTTTTTTTTTTGGCTATCATTTAAAATTAGCTTGAAATCATATAAAAATTAGTCCTTCAAAATTTAGAAAAATTATCACAATCTTTATAAATAAATAAATGAAAAGAAAAATAGAGTGAGGTTAGAAGATTAAAAAATTACTCAAATTTAATAAAAATTTCAAAAATTAGTCCTTCAAAATTTAGAAAAATTATCACAATAAAAATAGAGTGAGGTTAGAAGATTAAAAAATTACTCAAATTTAATAAAAATGGATACTCCTTCAGGATATAAAAACTAGTAGTCTTGCCATGTAGATCGGTTCTAGTTATGACTAAAGATAGTGAAGAACCTACTATGTCTTTCTTCTAGGAGATCGGTTTAGGATTTAGTTCTTTATCTATTATTACCTTTTCTATAAAGTTATGCATTTAATCGACACATGAAATTTAAATTGATACAAAATATCAAAACTAAATATAAATTATTCTCTTATTATGTTTTAGTTCAACAAATGGGATAGAGAGATCTCTCGATTAAGGATATGTCTTATCTCGTAGTTAAAGAAATCTCTTAATAAGTTAAGCTATGCATTAACCCGTAGTAAAAGAAAACGTATCGAAACATTAAGCCCTCAAGTAAAGAAAGCTAATATTGTGAGTTTACAAGTATAACCATCAAACTAAAAGAGTTCCAAGTGAATATGTAAAGACCTTTCAAAATTGTGAAACTAAACCCCAAGGGTAACATCCTTTTGGAAGACAATTCTATTGCAAATGAATGAAAATACTAAAGAAAAAACACATTTCCTATAAGAACAGTAAAACTGGAAAGAAGAAAGAAAGAAAGAAAGAAAGAACACAAGTTTACAGCTGCAGAAAAACCCAATCTAAATCAATGACACAGACATTCTGAGTATGATTTACATCCATAATGAGAAGGCAAAGAAGGGCCAGGGAGAGGGTAAAAGAATGTCTAATCCTATTCATAGTAACCAGCCAAGAACCAAGAACCAAGAACCAAAAACCAAAAACCAAAAACCCATCATTTCATGATTAAAAGAATGTCGTTTTTTCCTTCCAACCATCCATCGGTCACTGGCTCTTTGGTTTTTGAATCTTCACGTATGG
The DNA here is from genome assembly GCF_002806865.2 of Cucurbita pepo subsp. pepo. Classification (NCBI taxonomy): domain Eukaryota; kingdom Viridiplantae; phylum Streptophyta; class Magnoliopsida; order Cucurbitales; family Cucurbitaceae; genus Cucurbita; species Cucurbita pepo. The sequence continues at coordinate 12,342,422 of NC_036640.1, forward strand.
AAACAATCCCCAAAAGTGGACTACTCTCGGGTTCCATTCTAGTTGTTGAGCACGACAAAACATTAAGAATGTATTGGCGAAATAAGAATTGAACCCCATTAATACATGCCATAATGCATGACCCTGTGGGTTTATATACCAGCTAGAGATGTTCTTGCAGTATAAGCGATCAAAAAGCCAGCAAACAGTCCCAAGAGAGATGGTTGTCAAGTATAATTTTGCTAGCCGCTTAGCGTGTATGTCGTTCGTGTGAATATAGTACTTGTACATTCTTGGGATGCAGAGGAGACATAGTATTGCATAGTGTACCTTAAAGCCTGCTCCGAAACGGACGATTGCATGAGCAACAGCAAAGGCAGCTCCATATAGAAACAAGAACGTTGGCATCGTGCTTCGGTAGTGCCAATCGGGCGAATAAAGGATGTAGATATAGAGGAGCATTTCCCATACCATAGGTGTTTCATCGCCTTGCTGTTGTCTGAAAATAAGTTTAGAGTTGAATAGATGTTATAATGGATTTGATAGAACATGCAAGCCAATGCTAAAAACATTCGTAAATTTTGATGGCATAATGAAGTTATGCATCGACAAGCGATAATAAGAACATTTATGTATAATGAATGAAGATTTGACAGAGCATGCAAGCCAATGCTAAAAACATTCATAAATTTGATGGCATAATCAAGTTATGCATCCACGAGCGATAATTAACGTTCACAAGAACATTTATGAATACTATTCATAGAAATACACCATAAAAGCTCCAGAAGAAATAATTTTACAGGGCACTCATCATGACATGTACCAGACCTCGGTAGAGGGGGCGTAAAAAGTTGCAACTCCTAAAATCAGAGATGAGAGCATGAATTCCAATCAAGAATGAAATGCCTAGACAGTTCTAACTTCTTCTTTTTGCGAGTGTGTGCGCGTTAACTAAAATAAGTTCGTAGACGTAAACTATGAAATCCCACATCGGTTGGAGAAGAGAACGAAACATTCTTTATAAGGGTGTGGAAACTTTTCCCTAGTAAACGCGTTCTAAAAACCTTGAGGGGGAGCCTGAAAGGAAAAGCTCAAAGAGGATCCAAAGTAGTTCGTCCCTTAACTCCACACAACATCGTTTTGTAATTTGATCACTCGTGGAATCTATCTTATATCGACTTTTTTATTCACAACCTATACATACTAAAATTAACACTTCAACTCAAGCAATTAATACAAAATTCCAAGCGAAAAAATAGGACGATCACATAATCATCTTCATTCTTTATTCTTCAAAATAAAGGTAGAAGACTTACACTCGTTGCAAGGTAGCATGATACAGCATGCTTCCAATGGAAAGGATCATATTCGATATGTGAAGAACACTAAACCTCTTCTCAAACCTTTGTCTCAAGGCATTTACGAGACCAATAAGTGCTAAAATGAGGCATGGAATATTCGATATCGTGTTGAAGAATTCGGCAATATAAGAAGAGTAGACATAGTTGCTTTCGCACCACTCGGGAGATGTGACAGGACCCCAGAAACTAGATATTGTATCTGCCATTCGAAAATTAAGTATGCCCCAAGATAATCGAATTGCGTTGTAGGATCGTTCGAATTTTACAAACCTGCAATCATATTTTTCAAGAAGTCAGTGCATAAAACAACATACATACAAGTCAAAGCAGAATTTACTTCCATTTTTAACCCAAGAACATCTGAAGGAAATATGTATTTGATGAGGAAACTTGTCTGAATTGCTGTAGATTCTTAAAACAACCGGCAGATGTGTAAGTCAAGTTAAGAAGCCATAAACGACAGTACCAAAATTACTATCTCCATATTTTGTACTTTGCTTGCAATAACAGAAACCGCCAAACCTAGAATCGGATTAAGCTAAGAAGACGTAATTGAAACTTTCATACATCATCTCTTCAATTCTTTGCCGTGCATATAAGAGACGTCAGTAGCAAACTAACTCAAACAAAACGACGCTAAGAACCATACCAACGCTTTCTGATGCAAATTTAGAACCAAAATATCCACGCTGGCCCTAACAGTTCTACAAACTTTTTCCATTTCTTTCATTTTTCCATCATGACTTGAATTCCTCAAGAAATTCAAGAAACAGGCAATGGTTCGAATCTCCATACACAACAATCACGGAGCAATAGAACTAAAAATGTAAAAAAGAATCAAGAAATAAAAACCAAGAACTTCTAAACTGAGGAAGAACAAGAAGATTGAAGAAACTACTGACCGTTCCGAAATAGATCTAAGCTAGAGAATAACCATTCTTGGATTCTTGAAATTCAAATTCCTGAGGTCTTTCTGTCGGTATTGCGAAGCGATCGGAAGAGATCTAAGCTGAGAGTCCGAACCAATTAGGGATTACCCAGAAGGAGGACGACGAGCGCGTGGTGAGGATATAATGGAAGATGACGGAAATCATTTGTGACCGTCGGATTAAATAAGCCGACGGTTGATATTGCTCCGGTCATCGAGCTTTGGCGCGCCTCGTGATTAATGGAATCAGAATCCGACTTTGAATCGCTTTACAGCCGCGTGTGATTCACGCGCTCATGTGCTTTCGAGCTCGTCACGCTCCCTCGCTTATTTATTTATTTTGTAAGAATAACGCTTAAAATGTCTCTTAATGTGAATGTAAGCATATTTGAACGTATATAAATTATTTTAAAAAAACAGATAAAATTATTAATTATTATATTATTCAATATTTTATTATGTAATAAAGAAAAAAATAAATAAACAACCGTTTAATACTTCACAATTATTATACTGAGAGGTAACCGTCCAAATAGATCCTCGACCAATTAACTAGATTTTTTAAGTTAAAAAAGTTTTTTTTTTTATATATATTTAAAGGTATTTTTAAAATAAAATATAAAAGATTTTCAAATGATATTTTCTATTTGTTAAAAATTAAGAGAATTATTTATTTATTTTATAAATTTAGGAGTATTATTAAAAAAAAAATGAAAGTTAAAAAGAATATTTAGTATATATATTTTTATTAATTAGCGTTTTATTTTTCTATTATTACCCTATCATTCATTTTTTGAAAATAAATTAAATGAATTTGAAATTAAAAGTTTAGATAAAATCTAATTTATTTATTTATTTATTTAGTCGCGTGGTGGCGCCAAAACCCTCGAGGGAAGCATAGACTATCAAGTAGAGACCCATTCACCATAAGCGGGCACTGGAAGGAGCTTGCAAAGAGAATCGGGACAATTTCTTCACCATACGCGCCCATGGCGATGCTTTCTAGTGGTATGCCGAGTGGCCTGAGCTCAGCCAGTCTCTCTGAGTAGCTCTACGACGCCGGTTTTCGATGCACCACCAACATTGATTCATCTAAAGTTGTAATATCCGATATGCTGCGCCGGAACGCGAGGGAACGCGAGGGAACGCCCGGATATGCGTTGGCGCGTCATGAATATGACGAACATGTAGGTAACCGAGATCTTGGAGATGAATTTGATTCTTGAAATGTCGTGTTGGTGTGTGCTGTTGTAGGATGTTGTTAGCTATACATTACACGCTAATTTTGTGCGGGATTGATTTTTAGAGCGATTATGAATGAAATACATATAGTTTATGAACTGTTAGGCATCGACATTCCTAAAATTGTAGCTCGTTAGATACGTACTCTGCCAAAATGAATTAAGAGCAAGTTTAGAAACTCACTGCTTCACTTTTCCTTAATTGCTTAGCTCGTTAGACACGGGCTCTGCCCAATTGAAATAACGGGACAAGTTTGAATCACATTATACTAAAGGTTTTTGTTACCCTCTCCCATCGATATGGGATCTCATAGTCCATCCCCTTCGAGGCCCAGCGTCCTCGTTGACACTCGTTCCCCTCTCCAATCGATGTGGGCTTGACATTCGTTCCACTCTTCAATCAATATGAGATCCACAATCTACCCTCTTTTGGGGTCCAGCGTCCTTGCTGACACTCGTTCCTCTCTCCAAATGATGTGGGATCTCATAGTCCACCCCTTCGGAGCCCAGCGTCCTCGCTGGCACACCGCTCGATGTCCACCCCCTTTAGGGCTCAGTGTCCTCGTTGGCACACCGCTCGGTGTCTGACTCTTATACCATTTGTAACAGCCCAAGCCACCACTAACAAATATTATTCTCTTTGAGTTTTTCCTTTCAGGCTTCCCCTCAAGATTTTTAAAACGCTGCTAGGAGAGGTTTGCAACCCTTGTAAAGAACAATTCGTTCCTTTCTCCAACCAATGTGGGATCTCACAATCCACCCTTTTTTGGGGCCAGCGTTCTCACTAGCACCATTCTCCTCTCCAATCAACGTGGGATCTCACATGCGATCGCACTGAATGAATAGAGGCCAAGAACGAATTGTAAGTGTAAAGCTTTAAATTCATTCTAGTTCAAAGGAGTTGGGGTACCTTATGGAGAAATTTGTTGTGCTGCTGAACTTCGTTAAACCTGTTCATCAAAATGAGTTTGGGACATGATACTTCAATTGCCATAATGGTGAGTAAATTTTGAAGAAACCTCAGAACTTCAGGCTTATTGTTTAAATACTTGTTTAGATCATTGGAATATTGCAGTACACGTTTGTGGTCTACTTCTTCATTTTTGTTGTTTATATGATGGGATGCATCACAATGGATGATTGAAATGTCCTCTGGTTGTTCATACCTTTGATGCTGGGGCCTTGCATTCTTTTTAGATATCTGTTCTCTTCAGAAGAAGGCGGGTGGATGATTGTTGAAAGCTCAAAACCCGCTCGGCTATTACAATGGTATTTGTTTATTGAACATTGGAACTCTGTGCATACATTTCTATCATAGTATCCATTACAGATAGCTCTGATTTGCTCTAGGTTCTATCAGATGAGACCCAATCTGGTGCCAACATGGATGCTATTATCCAGGTACTATTTGCTTTGCCTTTGGTTTTACCGTTTATGTATGACCTGATTTTACCGATTAGTTCAAGTTTACATGTCAATACACAATAGGAAGGTTTAAGATCCTCTAGGTTTCTGAGATATTGTGATTCAGAAAAATGTTGTAGGTTTGGAAATTTGATGAGAAATTTCATTTTGTATACGAGTGCAACACCTTGTAAGCGATTGTGTAGTACTCACTCTCTCCACCGAGTGAGTCAGCCAACTCTAAATCGTGTCTCCTTCGACCTGATGACGTATACCTAAGCCTATACCGAAGCCTCTGACCCAGCTTTAGGAAGAAAGTTTTAGAAAATGGAGAGAGGGGGAGGTTTTAGAAAGAGAATTTGAAAGCAAGATCGAGAGAGATGAAGAAAGCAATGTTATAGGCTATAAGCGAAAAAAGGTAACACAACAGTTTAGATAACATATAACAACAGTTTAGATAACATATAACAACAGGTTAGATAACATATAACTCCAAGTAGGAAGAATTGAGAATTAGTTGCATTCGATGCATTTCAGGTCTATCAGGTATAGATATGATTTAGTCAAAACATCATACATTTAGAAAATACAATAGGAAAACTATACATCATGGAAGCGGTAAAGGAAGACAATAAAGTGATACAAAATAAGAGTTTTGACATGCAACGGGCATGCGGCAATGGACAACACGTTTTGGACAATTATATCTGTGACACAATGCACTTGCAACTTATTAACATCCTAAAAAAACTATATTAGGTTTGTAATCATACTGTGAGATCCTACATAGCTACAGATACTGAACATTCTTTATAGGGGTATGGAAATTTCAAGTGTTTTAAAACATAAGGTTGATGGCAATCATTTAAATTTTATAAATTTGAAAGTAATTTAGAAATAGGAAAAAGATATTATTTCTTGAACCACATATTTTTTTTGCTTTTAAAAAATAACGCGCAATGCTTTGTGCCACTATAAATAATAGCCGGTTGTGCTCTTCGACTCGGGCGATCCCTCTTCTTTGTTCTCTTCGACTCGGCCGATCCCTCTTCTTTGTTCTCTTCGACTCGGCCGATCCCTGACAGTATCTCAGCCATGTCGTCCAAACAAGGTACGATCTATTGAGCGTTCTTTTCCGATTTCATCTTGGATTCGGTAGTCTCATCGATTGTGTTCTATGTCTTTACAGGAGGGAAAGCAAAGCCTCTGAAGCAACCCAAGATCGAGAAGAAAGATTACGACGAGGTACTCTTTGATTTTTTTCTTTTTCCTTAATGGATCTATGCCGCAAATCTATGTTCTTCCTGATTCTCTTTATTTTTTATACAATTTTTTGGATCGAAGAATTTCAATTTGCCTGATTTTTGGTTTTGGTGTAGTTTTTTTGTGCCTTTTTTCTTATTATTATTTTTAATTGCAAGAATCATTATTGTCCGTTCTATTCAACGGGGAGGGAAGTTCGTGCTAAAACTATTGATTGATGCCCTCACCCGAACTGTCTATTCCATTCATTGGTCATTTTTAATTAATGATCGATCCTTTCACGAGGGAAAAATGGAGGGAACTGCAACTGTCTCTATCTTAATTCGTTGTGGGGATACTCTTCTTTTCAAAACTGAACTGCAACTCTCATTCTGCGTTTTCTCAACAGGTTGATATGGCAAATATTCAAAAGAAGGACGAGGAAAAGGTTAGAACTGAACTTTGAAGTTGAAATCGGTTCTTATTAAAAGAAAAGATTGAAAACAACTGATTTAGATGCTAGTTTTTTATTACTTTTGTTCATTTTGGTTTTTATCTCATTAGTACCGATTCATTCACTAAATTTCTTGCAATATAACCATAAATTTGCATCGAAGGATTTGAATTTTGAGATGTGTAAAATTTATGTTAAAATGTTGTAAGGACATTTTAGAACTACATGAACCAAAATGAACCATGCCAAAATTACTTCCTAGACCATTGGTTGTCTGCTAATTACAATTTTGAGATGTTTGGATGGTTATACAGGCGCTCAGAGAGCTTAGAGCAAAGGCCCAACAGAAGGGGGCGTTTGGAGGAGCTGGGCTGAAGAAGAGCGGGAAGAAATGAGGGCTCCCACGCAATGCATGTACGTACACATTACTTCACGACCTGAAATTGCAAACATCTAATGGCTGCTGTTTAATCAATTGATTGTCTTTCTGTTCTGTGTAAAAGCCTGGGAAGAAGATGATCAATGCTCTTCTCCTGGTTTCTTTATTTCTGGAATGGAATGGATAAACTTCTCATAGTTTAATTTAATAATTTTTGCAATTATCAACGTAAATTTTTTGGGTTGTGTGGGTTTGTTTATTCTAATTTTGTTTTTTAATAAAAGTATGAGGTTAGTTTCTAAAATATTTATTTAACTTAATTAGAATATATATTTTTTAGAAATTACCTTTTAAATAGTTTTAAATCATTTTTAAGAGTTGTGAGGATAAATAATAATATGAAATTAAATACAAATAAAACCAATATGCAAATTTAGATCTTTTTTTCTTTCAAATTTAGATTGTGGGCCATGTTTGTCTCTTTAAAATACAACACTGCAACCTACCACTTTTATTTTATTTTAAATAAAATAAAAGAAAAATAGGGACGTTTAATATATTTGATGGCTAAAAAAACTCAATTTATCTCGGTTGGTTTATGAACTTATTTAGATTTTTATGGCTTATAAGCTTATTAAAATATAATTAATTTTAAAATAAGGTTTGTTTTATAAAAAAAGAAAAACCTTGTACCAAACTAAGGTTAATTTATATATATATATATATATATATATATATATATATATATCACGTTACTCTTTCAAATAGAGTGTATGGCTTATTAGTATACAAAGTATTTGTCAAAATTGAGAGAAAAAAAAGTTCAAACTTTTATGTTATTTTATTTTTGTCTAAATTTGGTCTTTCTACTGTCAATAAATCAAATTTAAAAAAAAAAAATTTAAATAATAACGTTTTTTTATACCACGTGAAAATATAAAACCTATAATCAGAATGTTAATAAAGTTTATTATTTGTTTAATAAAATCAAACCTAAATTTAAAATGATTAAAAATATAATAAAACTCAAAATACAAAATTTTAATTTTTCTGATTTGATAAATTTCTCAAACTAATTATATTTTTTAATATTTATTAGGTGAGAGTGTGAAGTATGCACTATTAATGGGCCGACAGACGGGTCGCTGTCGATGATTTTAATCATCCAGTTGTCAAGTTCGTCGTCTTCATCCCTCATCATTTTTTCCATTTCTCGATATTTTTTTTGCTTTTCTTTATCCAAAGGTTCAGAGAAACAGTGAAAAGGATACAAAAATCTTTCACCTCAATGTGGAGTGAAAAATGTTGTTTTCAAATCATTTTCTTCGTCTCCCCAAATTAATTCATTTCAGTTCGCCGAACTTCTCCGTTCAAAACGGAAATGATTATTTGCAGATCTGTCTTGCAATTGTAATTGCAACTTTATCCGATTTCCAAAGCGTTTTCACATTAATTCTCTGGATTATGCCTCTGGTCCTACTTCGAGTCCAATAATGTCGCTAGAGCAGGTCAATAATTTAATGGAAGTTTGCTTTTCTTTAGTTTATTGGTTTATTGTTCATCATATTTCGATTTTCGTTTGTTTTTAACTTTTTCAGTGCAGGTGGATCTTCGAAGAAGTTAAAATACGATGCTCGATTTCGTTTGAGAGTGTACGGTTTTGGAAGTTAATCCTTGTGCAACTTCAAATGGCTGTGAGTTTTCGAAACTTCTCTGTTCTTCGCGTTCTTCTTCCTTTTTTTTCTTTTCTTATCTGTTTCCAAAACAATGGAGCATACTGAATTTCTTGGATATTTTATTTATTATGAGTTGCGAACTGTTGCGATCTATGATTTGGTCATATTTCTCGGAATTTCTCGAGGCTTTGCTGTTTTACTTGTCTTTTCTTAGTTCAATCACTTGTTGGTGGGAGGGTTCGGACATCTAAACCTCTTCGGTCAAGGTTATATGTCTAAATAAGTTGAGTAATGCTTAGGTTAGCTTATTGTTTTGGAGTTCGTAATGTAGAATCACGGTTGTAATCTCTAGTGTGGGTTGAGCCTTTTGGCTCGGTCGAGGGGATATGCCCAAATCAGTTAAGTAATGCTTAGGTTAGCTTATTGTTTTGCTTCTTTTGATCTCTCCTTTTCTCCTTTATTGGGTTATGGTTGCTTATGGAGGTCGTAATGTAGAATCATGGTCGTAATCTCTAGCATGGGTTGAGTCTTTTAGCTCGGTCAAGGGTATATGTCCAAATCAGCTGAGCAATGCTTAGGTTAGCTTATTGTTTTGCTTGTTTTGATCTCTATTTTTCTTGTTTATCGGGTACTGCTTGCTTATGGAGGTCGTAATGCAGAATCGCAGTCGTAATTTCTAGCGTAGGTTGAGCCTTTTGGCTCGGTCTCCAAATCAGTTGAGTAATGTTTATGTTAGCTTAGGATTTTGCTTGATTTCTCCTTTTCTTCTTTATTCGGTTCTGCTTGCTTATGGAGGTCGTAATGTAGAATCACGGTCATGATCTCTAGCGTGGGTTGAGCTTTTTGGCTCGGTGGAGGCTATATGTCCAAGTCAGTTGAGTAGGCCTAGGTTTGCTTATTGTTTTGCTTGTTTTGATCTCTCTTTTTCTCCTTTATCGGGTTCTGCGTGCTAATGGAGGTCCTAATGTAGAATCATGGTCGTAATATCTAGCGTGGGTTGAGCCTTTTAGCTCGGTCAAGGGTATATGTCCAAATCAGTTGAGCAGTGCTTAGGTTAGCTTATTGTTTTGCTTGTTTTGATCTCTCTTTTTCTCCTTTATCGGGTACTGCTTGCTTATGGAGGTCGTAATGCAGAATCGCGGTCGTAATCTCTAGCGTGGGTTGAGCCTTTTGGCTCCATGTTTTCCTTTCGAGCTAAAATGCGTCCAATGCCAATGTTAATTGCCTTAATTCATGTGGGATATCTTATTCATAAACAATTCATGTGGGATATCTTATTCATAAACAATTCATGGGCAATACCACAACACTGATAACAAGAATGTGATCTTTTACCATGAATTTGATACCGTCTCTGGTTGAGTGATATCTGGATATGCGTCTTTTGGCGAGTAGTTAGAAATATTTCAATATCATGGCTGGATGCTTCTAAGAAAATATTTATCACCATGAGCAAGTTCATCCTTCATTTGAGATTCGGAAATGTTCTGTTTCATTTTTCATACTTGTATGCTTCAATGATAATTTCATAATATCGGTCAAATAATCAGATCATTTTGCACACGAACACGATCCTATTCATAACGAAAAATCTAGTTTCTTTGCTTATGGTTGGTGTTGGATGATAAAAGTCCTACGTCTGCTAATTTAGGGAATAAAGAATTCTCTCTCCATTGGTACGAGGCCTTTTGGGGAAGCCCAAAGCAAAGCCACGAGAGTTTGTGCTCAAAGTGGACAATATCATACCATTGTGGAGAATAGTGTTCGTCTAACAGTTGGTCCTCTAAAAATAGATTAGTAAATATTTTCTTTTACTGCTGCAGCGGAGTTCACAAGTACCAAAATTTGGTAAGTGGGATGATGGGGATGATGTCCCGTATACAGCCTATTTTGACAATGCCACAAAGGCTAAATTAGTGAGGATAAATATGAATGATCCTTCTCTTGACCAAGTGGAGATTTTAGACACAGTGAGGTCAAACTATGAGCAACACAGAATCAAAGAAGGTGTTCTTGTGAGGAGGCAAACCGAGTCTCCATTGCACCACGATGCCCCGGAAATGCCTGGTCGGGATTCTAATGGTATAAAGTCAGCGAAGAGTCGGGGTCAACAAGCATCAAGGCCAAAGCATTCACAAGAAGATTCGGGCTTGGAAGATGGTAACATGAAGAAACCTGTTGATTCCCCTTTGGACCATCAATCAATAGGTCGGGTAAGCTTTAACTCGCCTCGTCATCAACGTCAGGCTAACTCTCCACATCATCAACGCGAGGGCAATAACACGACCAGTAATTCATCGAAAAGGACTACGAGAAATGGCGTAGGTTCTGACTGCAGCATAGAAAATTCACCTCTTCATCCACGGCAGCATCCAAGGAATGAAGCAAAAACTGTCGTACCATCTTCGCCATTACGAGAAAGAAGGGGTGCAGGTTCACCTAAAGGAGGTAGTCATGATGGTTTAGCTCCCTCGACTCCCGGAAGATCACGTCAACGATCTGTTCCTCGGGGCAATGAAACGGTAGCTTCTTTTTCTCATTTCCTTTCATTCACTCTTGAAATATAATGTTCAAGAGTGCTTAATTTTTAATTTCTAGATTTGATATAATGACTTTGAATGACATAATCTCTTGTGTTTGATCTTGCAGCCGGATCGTAGTGCCACTGTCCCAAAATTTGGTGACTGGGATGAGAGCGATCCAACATCATCTGAGAACTACAGTGGCATTTTCACCAGAGTGCGCGAGGAGAGACAATCTGAGGACGGAAGTTTGCCGGTTGGGGTTAATGTTTCTAACACCAAGAGTCGTAATCGCTCTGAAAATTCTAAGGTACGCCATTCTTTAACACGAGATCTTTTACTCTTATTTCCCGTTAAAATCACGACTGAACTCAAAAGCTCAAAAGCAAATCTGTGATTTACCAAATCAAAGGATGATGTGATCATGGATGAGGGGTTGGTTTGTTGGGTGTGATTATTTTGAAAATTTAGCTCAAATGCAGCCATTTTTATGCAAAAGTTTTAGGTTGATCGGAGTTTTGGTAAAAGTACATGATTTATTCTTCATACAGAGATGTGGCTGTTTTCCATGGGGAAATGATTGGTCGGTGTCACGGTGAGTGCGATGATGACACTTATGAGTGCGATTGTGACACTTAGCCTGATGGAACGGTTATGGCGAGGAATTGTTTAATGGAAGTCTGAGTGCCGGCAGGCACATATGGCCAAGAGGTTAGTGGCAAGGCTTTGTTCTTTTTGGGTATATGCTCTATGGATGCCACCACCTCTTTTTTATTCAAAACATTTATCATTGGTGCGGACGTCTGTATTATATCAAATATTATCCAATCAAGTGATCGATAAACTATACTACCTTGTGCCCTTGAATCGGTAACCATCTCTAGAATGAGGATTAGGTTACTATTGTTATTGGAATTTCAATTTTATTGATGAAATATTCCTTAAAAAAAAAAAAAAAAAAACAAAAAAAAAGATAAAAATTAATGTTATATATATATATATATATATATATATATATATTATAAAGGATGACATCTTTTATATTTTACAAGTGTTTCATACATGCCCGAGATGTTGATTAAATCCTTATATGGATAATATGAGTGTTTAAAAAATTCGGTTTTCTCAATAGCTCATTCAATTCAACAAAACGTTTGGATTCGTTCGTCAACTTATTTAAATAATCAATTTAAAAGCAACTTATTTACTATTAATTTTTAAAAATTTATTAATATATTTTTTATACATGTATTTATTTTAATTTTATAATTATGATTTATGTTTCTTGAAAATAGATTTTGAATGTAATTTTTTGAAATATACATTGAGAAACTAAATAAATAAATATTAATATTTTACTTTTATTAAAAATAAAAATAAAAATGAGTTGGGTCTAAAAATATTATTACAATTTACTAATATAGACCATATAATATTCACATGTTTAAAGAAATTAATTTTCATTTAAAGGAAAGGATATAAAACACTTTCTCTTCCTATGAGTGTTGTAGGAAAGAGATTCCTAACTTGTATCAAATCAAACCAATCTTGACCGTTAAAAGCATCCATGGAAAGGGGGAAGAAAGACCGTTTTGAAGTAGAAAATCATGTTGAATTTCTCTTGGTTCTCATCTTATTCAACCATTCAATCATTGGGATCAAAGCTACAAATTTAACATGTTTATAATGAGTGAAGCATTCACTCATTTTCAACCGTTTTTTAGCTTTTCACACGTGTCTCGATAATAAATAGTTGTCATATACCCATATAATCATCTAAGAATGCCCTAATAGTTGTCATAGATCCCTATAACCACCCGAGAACGCTCTAATCGATCCACTAACATCCATTCTTCATAAAGAAGGTCAGGACCGACGATCTAATAATTAACTTGGACAGTTGAGCTTTAGTTCCTAGAACCTGACCTTAAATTTTTTACTCCTAAAGAGGTCAATTTCGGTAATAGAAAAGTAATCCTAAAACTAACGAAACTCGGTTTCAATAGACGGTAGACATATATTTTAATCTAGTACAAGGATTTTTAATCCTNAAAAAAAAAAAAAAACGGCGTAATGAATCCCATTCCGGTTTAATTATGGGCCGGAAAAGTTAATGGGCCTGGCGAGAGCCCACGGCGGGGAGGGGCGGGGAAGAATAAGGGAAGCGCCGAAGAGGACAAAGAGCAACGAAGATGGCAAATAAAGAATAATTTCGAGGAAAGGAGGATCGGTAAGGATGTAAAGTTTTTCAAAGAAAACACCTCTACATATATGGAATGGAAGCCAAGATTGCTTTTATATCGATTGCCGCTCCCTCTTTCCCTTCCCCTTTCTCCCTTTCCTTTCCCCATTTCTTCATCTTCCGCTTCCTCTCGCCAAGTTTCTTGGGTTTCCTCTTTCGATCGGCCTGCTCCAGCCGCAGTCCGCCGTTCCCTTCTCCTCCAGGTACCATCTCCGTTACTATTTTGTTCATACTACTGTTATATTGCTCCAATCATGTTTGTTTTCTCTGATTTGTTGCCTATCTTTTTGTTTCTTGTTTGTTTCTGGTTTTTCTGCTAGGTTTTAATGTGTTTGTGCTTCGTTCTGTGTTTTCGATTCTTGCCTTTTTCCGTTATTCGGCCTAGTTCCGAACTCTTGAACAAAGTCTGTTTAAGGTTTTAGCACGTCTGTTTCAGATTCGAGAAGATGATGCTTTGAATTGCTTGTACTGACGGTTCGATTTCTCTAGGGTTTTAAATGTGTTTTTTGGGGTCTGGTTAGGGCTTAAATCTCAACAATATATTAGCTAAATTAGGGGTTTTATTATTTTTTTTTTAATTTTTTTTTTTGATGTTCATTTGGGGTTTTATTGTCATTTTTATTTTATTTTTAGTTCATTTGGGCCTTTATTTTTAAATCACAGTTTCAAGGGCCATGATTGGAGAAAACAATCCTTGATATAAATGGTCGATTTAGACGGTTTATACAAGTATAAATAGTTTATATAAGATTAAGTTTGAATAATAGAAATTCGAAAAACGGAATCGTCGGTTTCATATTTTAAACTTCGTCACGGTTCTCCGAACTTTGTATAAATTAAACAGATTTTCATTTATAACCACTAAACAGGTTAATTTTGATACGCACTGTCGTTAAAAAAATTAAACAGATTTTCAATTGTGCATCCTATCAATATTCCATTTCACTGGCCTTTTGGTCCTCTAGATTTTGTTCTTGATCAATGATGCGAAAAGGAAGAGAGGTCTGTGTTTCTTGTTTCGTTTTTTTATAACATTTAACTCATTTGTTCAATTCAATGTAGACTTCTAGTGAATTACATTACGGATGATTCAACCTCGTAGTTATTTAGATCTGAATTACTTCTTCATTTCTGTGGATGATTCTACTTTTTCAGGTCTGAAATACACAAAGGGCTGTCGGAATGAGCATTCGAAGTACAAATGATCTACATGAACAGAGAGCAAGAGTTGTTGAGAGAAGAACAAGATTGGACATTGACTTAAATTGTCCACCCCCAGATGAGTGCATTGATCCAACTGGCCCTCATGACGAAGCGGCACAGTACTATAATCGTCACCAAGAACAAGCTACGGACGCGGTTGATGAGGACATTGCTATAATCTCCCCGCGGAAATTTGCTGAAGTATGCAGTATTTTCGGTAAATTATTATGATTATTTGTCTAACTAGGCCACATGAGGAATTTAAGATGGTTCAAATTTTTTTAGGCCAGGAAGAATTTTCGAAGAAACCACTTTGAGAGTAGCTACGGTGTAGTCGTCAGACGTAATGGCAGCACAGAAGTTTATAGTGCTCTCACAGGTTTGTTTCCTTTTCTTTCCAATTCTTAAACTTCTTGATATATATTTCAATAGTTGGTTATTTCTCTCAGATAGTATGGCTACATTACCATTTCCCGGTATTTTATAAGGTACACTCAAGATGTTCTTTTAGAATGTTCAATATATTCACATTCTTGGATTTTTCTTATGTACTTTGAATCTTCTATATCTGGATCCACAAGACTGGTTGAATAAAAATCAGTATAATGCATATTTGAATTATATTTCGTTAGGTAAGAGAAAATCTTATGAAATCAAATCTCTAGTTCTTAACATGCATGCTGTTGTTTAAAGTTTTTATGAGCTTTGTATTTACATAACAATCTTGGGTTTTTGATTTTTATTTCTACTAGTAATCATATGTTCAAAACTTGCTCCTCTTTTCATTGCCAACCAGTTTGTCCAACTTCATTTGCATCCAATTACCTAATTTAACGAACACATTCCTGCCCGAACTTTGAAAATTATTTTGATTGCAGTTAACCGTGAAATTACCATTCTTTTGATTGAAGGCATTTTTTGTAGTTTGCCTCCTTTTTTGTGTCCCTTTATATTCTTTCTTTCATTTATCTCAATGAAACCTGGTTATATTCATAAGGGGAAAAAACAGTGAAATGAATTAACACATTTATTATCATTTATTACTCTGTTGCCAATCTGCTTATGTAACCTGTTTTCAACTATTTTGCAGATGTATCAAGTTGGCCCCCCTTTACAATTTGGTCGCCCCGTACGATTAGGAATAGTGTATCCATACAGGAACAACAAACAACTCACAACTTGGACCTCCGCTTAAGCTGTGAAACCAGTAGTAGGGCCACTAAGGTAATACTAATTTAGTGGTTATTTTCACCTGCAAAAACTTGGAGTTGCCTGTTCATCTGTGTATATATTGAAACTGAATATAATGTGTTCTGAAAAATTCAGGCTTCATTCGATGAAAGTTGCATTATTGATTTCTGTTATTAAATAATGTGGCTGTTTACTGAAGATTTATTTGTTCCTTTCTTCTACACAGAAGTATAACCCAAATGGGAAAAAAAGGAAAAAGAACTTTTCTAAAATCTCTAGGAAAACCTTGATTCAAGTTTTGATCCATAAAGTTCAAATCCTTCGGTTAATCCCTTGTGAATTTGGAATATCTTTTAGATGCTTTTCTTCCGTGCAAACATCTCAAACCAATCTGTTAAAAATTTGCTTCATCTTGTGCAAGTTTCTGTGAGGGCCATAGATTGCCATTGATTCAAGTTTCAGTTGGCACAAAACTTGGGCAATGATTTGAGCGAAGTCTTAACCAACTTCAAAACCACAAAATATTTGAGGTTCAATGCGTAATGATGCCAATATCTGAAGTAGATCTATGATGTTAATCACTGATTAACATCATTTTCCCATCCTTGTTTAGTAGAACTTGAAATTGAACTGTTATCTCCTTATTGCAGGTAAAAACTGACATTGTTATTCCTTCTGCACCTGCACTAAATAGTAGCAACACACCTGCAGATCGGAAGTTGCGGTGTGCGATCTGCATAGAACCATTGGTCGAAGAAACGACGACAAAATGCGGGCACATTTTCTGCAGGAATTGCATTGAAATAGCCATTGCTACTCAACACAAATGTCCCATATGTCGGCGTAAGCTTAGAAAACGAGATATTATTCGGATTTACCTTCCTTTTTCGAGTTAAAAAGAACAAAAAAAAAATATGAACACAACACAAGAATATTGCTTCTGTGTATTATGTATTCTTTTTCTGATGACGACAACGACATAGACGACTAGATTTGTACTTGCACACAGTTGCATTAACAAATATAGATTTCTTGATTTCTTCTTTCTGTATGGAATGAAACTAAAAACAAAAAGAACTAAAATCTCTTTGATGAGGTGTACTCTCTACTTGTATTTGAGTTCAAATAGTTCATTGATTAGAAAGGGGTGAATGAATGATTTGGCCCTCTTCTTTGCCTTATAATGCCTTTCTGTCTTCTTACTCTAAGCATATATTTTGTGTTCCTCAGCCTGAACAAGCCCTTTATGAATGCCTTTCTTCTTCCTCGTTTATCCATGGCGGTAACGAATCTCAAACCCCAGGTGCCTTTGCCTCTACTCAATTCTGCTTTTCTCTTTCTTTCTCAACCAATTTAACAACAAATACTAATTATATCGGATCCCGTTTTTTATTTTCTTTTTTCCTTTTGGGTCGGAGACTAGTCGAGGATTTTGATTTGATCATCTTTTGCAGTCTTTCAGTGTGTTACATCAGTGTCGAGAAGTTTCTTTGAGGCGTGTGTTACATTAGTGTTCATAAGTTCTTTTTGAGGTGTTTAACTTGAGCGTGTGTAATCAGTGTCGTGAAGTTTCTTTGAGGCGTATAACTTGAGCTTGGCTCGGTTTAGAGAGTGCTCTTCAATGGTCAAAGAGTTTATTCTTTCTCCTTTCGTGAAAATGAGTGTTTTTGTGATATTTTAAACGATCTTTAGGTGGAATTCCGATTCAATAAAAATAAAATTTTATTTCACTTTTAAAATATATAAATTTAAAAATTCAAAAATTGTGTTATTATTTTATATATTATATAGTATTGTATTGTACATATTTTAATTTAACAAAAATAATTGAGTTTATTAAAATGAAATATTATATGTACTAAAGTTTTTTTTTTAGTGAAAATGGTAAAAATTATATAAATTACGCGGTGAAAATTGATTTAAGTCAATAATTTAGAGGTAAAAATTGAATTTTTTACTATATATTTTTAAAACTCCTTCTGCTTCTCAATTACGCGGGCAAAATCTTGCATCCAAAGCCCATTATTCAAGCGCTCGCCACGGGGATACTAAAAATTCTCTCCACTTCTCTCTCGTTTTGAGTTTCGCTCAGGGGAATAACGCGAGGAATCTCTCTCGGTTCTGTGCGAATTCCGGCTGTCGATGGAGAAAACAATGCCGGAATCGATGGAAGCTACACCGTCTGTGTCTTCAAGCCTCGATCTCCAAGCAGTTCGCAGGTTTCTCTCTGTCTTGTTTCTGTGTGCACTAATTACGTGTAGCAATGTATAATCCGACGTCATTTTTACTTAAACTGAAGTCGCATCAGCGAGCTAGAAGAGTTGCAGAGATCTTTGGAGGAAGATGAAGCTTATTGCACGGATTCATTAGGTTCTGAGAAGTTACTGAAGGAATGCGCTCTCCATCTCGAGGTTTTCTATTGCCGATTATTTTACTTTTCTACATCCCTTACTTTTTCTCTCTCGTGTTGAAAGAAAAACTCGTGGCTCTTATTCTTTGAAATGTGCAGAGCAGGCTGCAGCAGGTTCTGTCAGAATGCTCTAACGTTGATAGTTTCTTGAGGATTGATGATTTAGGTAATTCTGTTAAGCTTACTTATGAATTTACTATGGTTTGAATGCATTTATGTGTGCATTTCACAATTTCGTCCTCCATTCTGTTAGATGAATTTTCCTTCATTTTAGTAACTGCTACTAGATTAATGATTTATGTTTCCTTTCCTGCGCTTTGATCGATTTCTCCAATGTTTTTTTTCCTTCACAACTTTTTAAATCTCTTTCTAGATGCATATGTGGAACACATGAAAGAGGAACTCGTTGCGGTGGAAGCTGAAAGCAGCAAAATCTCTAATGAGATAGAGGTTCTTAAGAGAACCAATATAGAAGGCAATCTCTTCGTTTATGTTTTGATTTATACTTTTTAGCCTCCTATTTGTACTGACGTCCTTCTTTTGCTTCCGATCACAGGTTCTAATAAATTAGAGGTGGATCTCGAATTATTAAATGTGTCGTTAGATCGTTTTACATCACAGGTTAGTCTCCATTGCAAAACAGTTTGTACGACACCAACAGTTACTAGACTAGGATGAGCGGAGGAAGACAATGATTTAACTTAAATTTTCTTAAAAGTTGCCTGACTTAAATGTTGAAAAGAATTAAATCCAACTATGGAAGGTGTTTGTGACTTGTATTCATTTCAGTAATTGGGCGAATGAGAAATTAGGGCAAAAACCAGATGGATGAAGGTCGAGGAAGTGTAATATCTGAAATTTTTAGACGAACTCATATTATGTAGGCTCTTGCTCCTTACGTTATTTAAAGAAAATAAACTGTACAATATATTGGATTAGATATTCTGCCAAGCTGTTTCGAGACATTACTACTAATGTTTGATTTTTCCTTCCGTCTTTGTTGTTGTTGATTTTTTTTTTTTTTNTTTTTTTTTTTTTTTTTTTTTTTTTTTTTTTTTTTTTTTTTTTTTTTTTTTTTTTTTTTTGCAATGATTTAAGTTCACTTTTTCCTTATTTTCAATTTGATTTTGAGGTTTGATTTTCTCTATTATTTTTGGCGTATGATCAACATAGCTTGTTTATAGGCCTAATAAAAGTTCCTCCCTTGTGAGAATGTCTGTCACCATGTTCTCTTCATTACAATCTTGCAGGATCCTGAGAATGAAACATTTAATTTCTGCTCTATGAACGGTGAAGACCAAATGAACGTGATAGTTGACCCTGAATGCAATGCTTTTGAGGTCTTTTCTATTACCTTATTACTTCTAACTTTGTTTTTATTGTCACATGTTCTTTTTATTCAATTTTGATCAATTATAAGCACGTTTCTAGGGAGCAGTCGATCTAATGAGCTTAATTAAGCCATGGTTCCATTTACTGTTTCAATCATGGTATTGTAGCTCAATGAAAAACTATATGTGGTTTGACTAATTCTGAAGTTGTTCTTTTCTTCGAAACTCTTTATGCTTCTTCCAGGTTTTGGAACTTGATAGTCATATTGAGAAGAATAAAAGAATCCTGAAATCTTTGCAGGAAGTAGATGAGATATTTAAAAGGTAATATGTGTTTTGAGGTTTTAATTTTTGTATCCAAATCTCCCGACCTTCAAACCTCTTCAGTTATGCAACTTAGTTATGACTTTAAACCACTTCTCCCGATCCAATTGTTCATCTTGCCCTCAGGTTTGAAATATCATAAATCTGAAAATTTTCTCTTTGTTGAATCCTCCTTCCCTCGGAGCATGAAACCTTCGTTTTATAAAATGGATTATGATTATGCCACGATCCTAAAGGGAGTTGCCATGGCGCTGCCCTCGATTTAGGCAGAAATTAAAATTTTGGAGTGCCATGACCTCATAAGGGAATTGTCATGGTGTTGTGCTGTAGCATCACTGCGCCTTCTTGTAGTGCTCTTTTCTTGCCTTTTCTTTGTTCTGCAGAGCCCCACGATTCTGTAACAACCACCTAGGCACCATTCTCTTGCCGCCTTTGTATGGTCTTCTTCTTGCACACAGGCTGATTTTTCTCTAAATATCTCTTAAAACCTTCACTTTCTCTACTTGTTTTTGTTCTACACAATAAAAATTCACGTGCACAAATCTGACACAATCAACACAAAACTAACAGTAATCAAGTTATAATCCTTATGAATTATAGCCCACTAAGTGCTATCAATCTAGTAATGACTTCTCTCTCCCTCCCTCCTCATAACTCTCTCCCTCTAGTTTGGATGTTGTTGAACAGGTTGAGGACACAATTGGAGGTCTGAAGGTCATTGATGTTGCTGATAATTTCATTAGATTGTCATTACGTACACATATTCCAAACTTGGAAGATTTTTCAAGCTTACAGAAACTTGAAGGAATGATCGAGCCATCGGAATTGAATCACGAGTTGCTAATAGAAGTTTTGGAAGGAACAATGGAGCTAAAGAATGCCGAGGTATCCCTTTAATTGGTTATGTATCGTAACTAATTGTATCCACGGTTATCATGGTCTAGTTCTTATTAGAGTTTAAAATCCAAGTAATTCCATCTGTTGGCACCTCTCTCTCTCCCATCAATGTAAATTCTGTTGACGGAGCTTAATTCATTAGTATTTTCACAGATCTTTCCTGGTGATGTCCACTTGCACGATATCATCAATGCTTCAAAGTCAGTCAGGTTTGTTTTCTATAAGATTCATGTATACTCACACTGTACTCAAGAATAATTGAAGAGGTTGGTCTTTTATTTTACAGTAGTATAGCACTGACAATGTTACATACTTATAGTCTTATTCGTTTACATATTCTTGTTAGATGTCAATTTGATCTACCTGCTTTATTAACTGGCGTTGTACAACTTTCACCAATTATATTGGTTTGCTGGAATCATAGATGAAACTGTTTGAGTTGAATTGCAATGACATGAGGGATAATAATATGTAACTCAAAAAAGCATATAATAGTGACATCACCTCTATTTATACGTAATTGTAATGATTTGGTCATAAATTTTCCAGACTTTTTACTTATTGAACAGAATGCAATTTATCTGACCCGTTCATTTTGCTTTTGACTGAGCAGCAATTCATTGGAATGGTTTGTGAAAAAAGTACAAGATAGAATTGTTTTGTGTACTCTTAGGCGATTTGTTGTGAAGAGTGCAAACAAGTCAAGGTGAGACTCGTAAAATTTTCAGATCTTTTGTATAATTAGAAGTAATGTATAAGATAGGTTTTTCTTTTTTGTCTTTTTTCATTTTGTGGAGTACTCTCTATGTCCATAAAGGAATTTCCCAACCCATATTTCCCATTTTCGAAAATGACTCGGGATGGGGAATGCACTATCTTTCGCTTCCCTTACTTCCCTCTTTTCTCCTTCCTTCGTTCCTAGCCATCCAGTTAGATATGTACAGAAAATTCTTTCCGCTGGGATCATACTTTCTCCTTTCGAGTCACTTTTGGCTACCATTGAATTCTTGGTAGATAGGGTTTCCTAGGCCCCTAGGCTGGGATAGGTTGCTTTCAGTCCTCCTTCCTATACAACCGCTTAACAGCCTTTGCATACAAGTAGATCGCTATGCACGACTTCTTGGTAAGACTATCAGCAGCCACTAATCATCATTATTGCCTTACTTCATCATCGTATTTGAGAGTAAAGTAATGTAATTCTATATTTTAGTTGTTTTTGGGACTGAAATGCTTACTCTTGATGCAGTCATTCCTTTGATTACATAGACCAAGACGAAACGATAGTATGTTCTATGATTGGAGGGATTGATGCGTTTATTAAGGTGTCTCAAGGCTGGCCACTAGCCGATTCTCCACTGAAACTTGTATCACTCAAGAGCTCAGACCATTATACAAAAGGTGCTTCCTTAAGCCTCGTTTGCAAGGTGGAGGTAAGATGGATATTTTTAGTTTTTGTTCATTGTCTTTGCCTCTCTTTGATACCTAAAAAGGGCTTTGGTAAATCAAATTATTTTTACTTTTTTATTTTTATTTTTCTATGGTTATCATTAGGGTATTACGTGCATATTCATAATCCGATTATGTTTGCACCCTTCAGAAAATGGCAAATTCCTTGGACGCACGTATTCGCCAAAATCTATCAAGCTTTGCAGACGCTGTTGAAAAAATATTGAAGGAGCAAATGCATTTAGAACTCCAAGCTGACAGTGGTCTTTGACGATTAAGAACTTTGGTTCATCATGCAATTCAGGTTTCTCAATTCTACATCCTCTACTAGTATAAGTATCACGTGATATTGCTGTTGATGATTTTTCATGCCGAAAATTTTAGCTCGATTATTGATTGCTATTATTATTATTATTTGCCCTTTTGTGTGTATAGGCTTAAAATATTGTTGTTTTGTTTATTTATTGTTATTATTTTTGTATAATTGGGATATCCAAAGCCCATCCCAGTAGTTTATAGAGGACTTGGGGAGGCGACAAGTGGTTAATTTTAGGCTAAATCATAAAAATAAAAATAAAAAGTCCTTAATTCCTAATATCTTTTTAAAAGTTGTAACATTACCTAACCTTTTATAAATGCTTTAAAACTAATGAAGTAGAAATATTGTAAAATTTTGATTGAAAGTGGGACATGGAATAGTGTAGTGATGACCTAGATCGAGTTAAAATTCGAATTTTCATTTTTGATCATTGTCATACTAATTCTCGGTTCTAATTTCCATTCAAAATTCTAAAATATTTCTTCTCAAATTGTAGTTTTGAAATGTTTATAAAGGTTAATGAGTAATATTGCAACTTTTAAATGAAAGGATTAGAATTTGTGACCATAGATAGGTGAACGAGGGAGATAGTATATATCTATTCTAAATATTAGGCATCTGAAGCTGAGAACTTAGAAAAATTCTATAAACCTCTCAAGTAAATCTATCAAGTTGTTAGCAACGTATGAGAAGAATTAGGTACAGTAGCCAATAGAAGTGAATGGATGTGGCTTTTGATAATAATGAGGATTCAGTTGCCAATTTGACTATGTATCAACAATACTCAAATTACTCACTTCTGAAACAATTACAATTGTTGAATAATCAAAACCATTTAGAACCTTCCCAAATCCAAATCCAAACCCAAACCCAAACCAAAATCCAAATCCAAACCCTAACCCTAACCCTAACCAAAATCCAAATACAAACCCTAACCCAAACCCAAACCCAAACCCAACCCCAAGCCCAATCCCAAACCCAAACCCAAACCAAGGATGTCTACAGAAATTTGAAATGTATCCTCAAATGTTAGCCTGGTAACTTCTATTGAGTACCTTACATTGTTTAATACAATCTGTAATATATATTTTCTGTTCTTTTCTTTTTTAAAATTAGTATTTAAATTTGTACCTCACAAGATGAAACGTGAGAAGCAGTCCCTTGAGAACTCCATTTGCTAGTGTGCCTGCCACTTGGTTTGGCTTGGTGCAATAAAATAACAAGAATCTTCCATCCAAAAAATTGCCCCCTACCAATGATATTCTTGGATGATGAGCTCTGAGAGAGAGNTTAATGTAGACGCTGCATTTCTTTTGATTATTGTTTCATTCTTGGATGGAGAGGGAAAAGATTGGGCCTGTGATGCTCTGCTGCTTTTAACTTTTGTTTACAATGGCTGCTGTGTGTTAGTCAGAATTTGTGTTGTTGGTATTATGTCGTTGTTTCGGCGACCTAGCAACAGCTGAGACTTCGGAGGAGGACGTATT
This sequence comes from Cucurbita pepo subsp. pepo, assembly GCF_002806865.2. NCBI lineage: Eukaryota > Viridiplantae > Streptophyta > Magnoliopsida > Cucurbitales > Cucurbitaceae > Cucurbita > Cucurbita pepo. The sequence goes on from NC_036640.1 coordinate 12,366,461, forward strand.
ACCCATATCCCTGGTTTTATGCAGCAGAAAAGTTCCCGAAAGAATGGTAACAAAACCACATAGTTCGGTAGCTATTTGTGATGCACTTTGTGAATCCCATTCCTGTAGGTAATAATACAACCACAGCACAAAGAAAGGGAAATTAAATTAGGAAAAACAACCTATAACATATCTTGGTGCTACAAATATTTGCTCATAGTACTCAATGGCCCAAATAACTCGGATTTTTAAATAATTAAAAATTCAAGAATAACCTAAACAAAACTCATCCAGTATGTACCATATCTAAAGACTTGACCGGACCAACATAAAACTTTGACACAAAACACAAACAAAGCTCATCTAGGGGTATAAAAAGAATAGAGGATGTTTGGAAGTAATTTTGAAATTGTTAAAATTTCTTGTCATTCAAAATCACTTCAGAATATTCTTTTAATTTATACTTTTAATGTGATTTTTATGTAATTAAAATTGATTTTGAATCTGCATGGATCTTGAAAGTAAAAAAATTGATTTTAACTTTTTTAAAAACCATTTCTAAACATGACTTTTGACCAAGTTTTGCATTGCATTTTATTATATATATATTATATAATTTGAGGAAATAAAACAGTTTTAAAGACGACACACATAGGCATCAGTGAGAAATGGTATCAGATTTTAGGGGAAGAATAAATGGGTATAAATTACCTTAAACATAATCATACTGGCAAGAATGGTGAGTGATGTGAACATCACATAGTAAACCGGAGAGACTACAGCAGTGTTAAAGGTGTCCAGAGCCTGCAGAATGAATATCAATGGTATTCCACTATCATCAGAATATTTAATGTCTTCATTTTACTACATACAAACACAATATAAATATACATACTAACAGAAATGCTTTCTAAGATTTTGAATCAAATTGTAAATGTTTTTCAAATTTTGTATAGTTTTTTATCAAATAATCGAGAGTTATTTTTCAAATTTTAAGCTTCCTAAAAAATACTTACTGCTGTGCTCACTTTCACTTAAAAATGATTTTTTTTCAAAAGTAATTTAAAATTCATTTTTTATTGAAAACTTTAAAATTCATTATCTATCTTTGGACCTTTATACTCATTTTTTATGGTATAACCAAGCGTTCTTTTTAATTATCGTCTCTTAATTTACATTATCATTCTATAATGAGTGATTCAAACTAAATGTTTGTCACTTAGTTTGACTTATTTTTGAATTACTAAAAGTTTCTCTATTTCATTTTTAACCTTTCTTAAACTGGTAGTGTTTTTTTCTTTTTTATATTAAAGAAATAAAGAATAACGAAAAGTAGTCTAAAAGGTTCTAAAAACTGAAAGGAAAAAAAACATAAAGTACTTTTCGTTCAAGCATTTAATTATTTTTTGAAATAAAAAAAAAAAAGTATTTTCTTTATGAAATACCAACAGAAATGCTTTCTAAGATTTTGAATAAAAAAGTGTTTTTCATTAAAAATATTTTTCAAAATTTGTGTACTTTTTGTAAAATTATCAACGAGTTATTTTAAAAAATTTATACTTTTCTCTAATTTTTTTTTAAAAAAACCTCTTTCAATTAAAATCTTACAGTGCTCTTAAACTATTTTTTAAAAAGATCAATAAAAACAGGAGGGGAATAAATCAATAATGAAACAAAACAAGTATTTACCTTGTTTAAGTAGTTCACCTGCAAAATGCTACCTCCTATCACAACGGTGGTAAAAAACCACGTCTCAAAGTATTTAAACTGATTCATCCCGGAGAAAGTCAGTTTAAGTGCAATTCCTACTGCTTTAACGCTCATAACCTACAAATTAAACTCCAAACTAATTGAAGAAGACATGGAGAAAGTACTGAAAATGATAAACATATATGAAATGAAGCTTAGTGAGATGGTGAACCAACCGTAAGAGAACCCATTAAAGAACAAATTCCAACATAAACAACCATGTGGGTCTGCCCATATTTTGGCACATATCGAACAATCAGAACAGCAACTAGAACCAAAACTATCACCGAGTATACTAGAAAACCTGGTAACAACCAATGTGTCGTGTTAATTATCTAAAACACTAAACATGTTGTGCTTAAATCAAATTAGTTATACCATACAATACGCCCTTCTTCACAATTCGGTTTCAGTTTTCTCTATTTGAACAATTTCAATTTTACCTCACTCTTTTAACTGAAACTAATGGTAAAAATATTGTAGTTTAACTGAAAGTTTTATTTTACCTCACTCTTAATTTTTTGGAGGTACTACAATGGAAGTTGCTGTTAAAGGGTTATTTTAAAACAAATTAAAATATTGAGGTAAAGTAAAACATTTAAAATATTTTGTGCTTAAATCAAATTAATTATACCATATAATACGCTCTTCTTTTAAAACCAAATTAATGGTAAAAAAAATATTCCAAATATATTACTTAAAATATTGAGGTAAGGTAAAAAATTTAAAACATTATTCCAAAGTCGAATTAAATTATATCCATTTGGAATATTTTATATTATTTAGACCATATAAAAGGGAGAAAATAGTTCTTATCAATAAATTTTTACCATAAATAGGTGGTAAACTAAAAAATACATGGCAATTTTTACTATTTTTTCAAATTTTATTAATTTCAACAAAAATAGGCATTGCACGAATTTATTTAAATTGAATGAATGCATAGAATTGAA